>NC_087562.1:15149712-15194712 GCF_036250125.1 Pseudopipra pipra | reverse complement strand
TCTGTCCTTTGTTTATAACTAACTAATGAACTGATTTCTTCGTACAGTATATTATAGCAGCACCAGATAGCAGTGCTATGGTTAAGGTTGTGTCAGCGTTTCCATTATAAATCCTGTTTTTCAGGGGTTTATAACTCAGCTGTGAAAATGCAGCCCAGGCTAAAACTTGGCGTACAAGGTCTCTGCCAGGAAGCACATTTATTTTACAAATTTCCCCAAAATACAGCTTGGAATATTCTGGTATTATATGAACATAAATTACAGAAATACAGTAAAAGTTTACTAGATTAGAACACTGCATTTGCTTAACTATAGAAATAGGTTTGATTAAAAAAAATAAAAATCTTGTCCTTTTATAAAATGACAGGCTAACACACCTTTGCTCTTGAAAGAGCAAAAAATTAATATTTCTAAATCCTTTGAAAAATTGCTTCTAAGCAGAGTACTGTTTTTTCATGCCCTGGAATATTTTCATGCTAAATAAAACACAGTGCTACAGAATTAGATTGTTGAACATTTACCATGGGGTCCACAAGCTGCGAGTGAACTTGCATTAAACCTCACATTAATAAAGCGCTTGATCACAAGAAGCCTGTGTGTCTAGCTCTCTGTTTGGCTCAGCCAAATGCCATTTGGCTATCAAAGACCTGTTTTGATTAGCAACTAGTGCCAAGAAGCAGGGAGAGGAGTGGCTTGCAGAAACGAGAAACGCTTCTTTTCGCAGTTAATCACCCAAAGAGGAGCAGGAGAAAACACAGAATAGCTACAGCTCAGAAGCAAATCCAAAATCAGCCCCAGGGACAACAAAACCTACCACAGGTGCCCATCCTGCCAGTCACCAGGGCTGCCAAGCTCTGCTGTGGAAAGCTCACGGCCAGAGATGGAGCTACCTGACCTAGAGCCCCCCAGTTTCCAGCTTCGGAAGAACACTGTCATTAACGTGCCTCAAAGGAATCCTGGAGAAAGAATGTGACAGCCAAGTCAAAACAGCAGAAACCACTGGTCAGCACAAGGGATGGTGTTATAGGAGGGCTGGCAGTATTTTCTATATTTCAAACAGATTTACTGGGATATAACTGTGTGAGTGGAAGGGGGGCAGCAGACAGTGGGGCAAAGAGCACTGCGCTCTCCCTGCCTGTTCCCTCACACAGCACACACTCCCAGGCTTGGCACGGGGGGAGTGGACATTTCCTCCTGTCCCATTTGTGCCCAACGTGACCTGAGGTTTTCAACACCAGCTTTTTCTGAGAGCCCCCCATGATTCCATCCAAGGATGCCTGCTGCATCCCAAGCAGAGCTGCTATCCCCACCCACACAGCATTAGAACACAGAGCAGATGCCATTCAATCTTTTTCATGCTGCCTCCTCTGTCCAAATCCTTATGTCTGCAGGTAGCCCCAAGCTGAGGAGCAATGTCAGAGGCGCAGCAGAACTCAGGCAGTGCTGAGTGTGAGCTGGTCCAAGCACAAAACCAGCATGCCACAAAAACCACTGCAGCACACCAGCCACTCTCGGGGCCCAAGGACCACAACCACAGCACCTCCAGGCACCACAGGGCAGCTCCCTCCCACAGCCACTCCTCTCTGATGAATGCCTGAACTGCAGGGATAGTTTCTTGCAGAGCCTTCCTATATCCCTGTGCATCCACACAAGATCATCCACAGCCTTGGCCTAAGGCTGCTGAAACAAAACCACCCAAGCTCCAGCACAATCATCACAGATATTCCAGTCCCATCTGCCATGGGAAGTACATGAGAGAAAAATCACTGTGGCACATTCAGGACTGCTTATGTTAAACAATAACAAGGAGAGAAGCGTGTGAGAGCTGTAGCTCACACAGGGTCATGTGTCACCCCTCGAGAGCAGGGAGCAAGCAGGTCCTTCCCCAGCACCACGAGCCCCTGACACAGACAGATGCTCTGCTGCAGCTGCAGAGCTGCGCTGCCCACATGAAAAGCAAGTCCCCAGCAAAAGTAGGAACATTTGACCAACTGGTGGCTGAAGACACAGCAGTTGCCAAAAAGAAAGACAGACCAAATGTTATTGACAGCAGAGGGTTGGAGGGGAAACCACGGAAATTCCCTGCGTCAAGGCTGCATGGCACTAACATCACCCACTACAAAGCCAAGAGAGGGGCTGCACCAACCTAAAATACATATTCTGTTAAATAAGGATGCAAAATGGATCTTTAATTTCTCTCTGGGTCAGTTTCTGATGAGTGTCTATTCTATTGGCAATGATGTCTGACTGTCCCAGGCTGCAATATTAATGTATGTTTCTTTAAGAAAATACATAGCATTTGCAATGAAATATAGAGGACATGCCATAGTGTTTCTAATTATTAAGCTAAATAGCCATGTAAAATGAGTAGAGCATATTGGCACCGATTCCTGCTGTACTGAGGCTCCTTTGTGAAATTAGTTAATTAGTATCCCCCCAGCCCAAACTTCGCTTGAATAAATTTGTGGTTAGCACAAGTATGAAGAATTTTGCTTTTCTTGGATAATTTTTTCTCTCTTCCCCCTTTTTCAAAGGAAAATTCTTCATCTATTGGGATAGCAGTGTTCACTTTGGATAAAGATGACTGGCTGAAGAAGTCCCATTAGAAAAAATGAATTTTGTGTAGCAAAACAGCTGCCCATACCCTCTCTGAAAGTAATAGTCCATCACAGCATACAGGGAACCAACAGATTCTGCAGACTGTTATAAATTTGTTAATTCTTTAATAAATTAGCCACAAAAAATGTGTTATTTAACTAGTAGAAATGCTTAGGAATTCTGTATGAAAAAAAATCATATAGACTAGAAAAGTGCATGCTGAATGATATGTAAAAAATACAGGTTTTTAACTCAATTTCTGAGACTTTTACAACAAAGTACAGAGAAAGACAGATTAAATGATGTTCTGACTGCATACACTGAATAAGCCCAAAGGGAACCTCTGTATATAGTTATCAGTGGCACTGAAATCTGCTTAGGAAAGCAACAAGTCTTTTGTTCTGTTGACAACAGTTATTACAATTAATTCATTTTGTGATTGGTATTTGCACTGAGTGACAAGGTGTTATTTTACCTCAGTAAAAGTTAAAATGGTAATACCTACATGTGAAATAACACTGAGTTTGCTATCACTCACTCAAGAAAAGAAAAGACTCCCTTCAGAAATGCCTGCTCAGCCACCACTCCTGCAAACCTGAAGTATTAGCATCAGGCTTCTCCTGTTCTTATTTCCCCAGATTTGCTGTTTTTTGCTCTTCTAAAAGTTTCTTTGGAAGGAAAAAAAAAGTTGTCTACTTTTTGCTGGGAGACAGAACAAAACATAAGTGAGCAGAACAAAGGGCCTCACTGCATCTGGGGTGAGATCGTGGCTGTAGATGCAGGATCTGCAGATGCAGGCTGCCTGCCCAGGGTGCCACTGCTGAGGGCAGGAGACACAGCATCCCCCAGGCTGAGTCCCACCAGCCCCACTGCAGCACGAGCTGGCACAGCCAGGGGTGGTTCCTGGCGTTGGGGAGGTGAGGGGGACACAACGACAGACTCCCTCTAATCAGGGTAGGAGAGAGCCCAAGAATGAGCAGTGCCAGGGTGCTCTCCATGCCATGAGAGCCATGAGAAGGAGTGTCCTTCTTCTCTGAGAGTGCAGTGCCCTGTGCTGGTGGGATGCTCTTTGACCCCTCTGACAACAGTGGACTTGCTGCAGTCCTGCTCCTTGCAGGGACACAGGAGGCATCAAGCCCCGAGCAGTCCCAGGTGGGAAGAGGAGGGTCTGCTGCCGCCGGAGGCAGGGCAAGGTGCCAGGCAGATGCTGGTGCTGCGTGAGCTGTGGAGCTCAAAGCAAAAGCTACGGGGCCACTTCCGATGCTGCTGAGACCTGCCCACCCCACGTGCCACAAGGAGGGATCTGTGCAGAGGCTGAGGGAAACCTGCAGAGCTGCACAGCACCACCAGGGAAGCTGAGACCCATTGCAGGTACCAATCTCAGCCCCCACACCTGGATCCAGCCCATCTATGGAATACCTGTACATGTCAGTAGAGGGAGGGGGCCCCTTAGCAGACCCTCAGCTGCCCACTTTTAGCACAAGAAAAAACAAAACAAGGAGCAAGGAAGTTAGATAACAGACATTTTGCCTTTTGGAGCGGGATCCAGCAAACCAAGGAAAGTTTGCAGCACTAGCAAAAGGCAAATAACCCATTAGCTATGGATATTTCAGCACGTCTCTACTTTTATTATAAGTTAGCCTCTCTAAACCATTGACTTAACAGAGAATCATTATAAATCCCCATTTTGAATTTTTTTATTAGCAGTATTTATCACCTTCTCAAAATCAATCCTATATTTTTAAATTAAAACAAATGACTACTTGTACTGCAATCAATATGAGTACATTTCCCTTTTTTAAAAGGAGAAAAAAATGGAATACAAAGAAAGTCCTCCTTTGGCTGCATCAATCCAATTTCAATATAATTCAATATTTAATAAATATAATCCTCCATGTCTGTGCAGGGAAACATCATAAAAAATGCAAAAGGTTTCCTGGTCTCAAATAACTTGTATGAAACAAAGTGTTTCCTTATTCCTTCCATAAATACTGCAGTCTTAGTGTTTTGTTCTTCCTGCTTACAGAGTTTGCTCTGATTATGTATGAAAGGTGGTTTACATATTTCATGATTAAAAATCCAAAATGCTACCTACCATCTCCAAAAAAAATTATCATTTTTATCTCTTTGTATTTCTTTGACTTGTCATTTTCAAAAGGGCAAAAAAAAAAAGAAAACCTTATATAATACCTAATTTGTACATCTGTGGTTTCCCTCTGACTTGTGTAGGCACCATATGTTTTTAATTATCATAATAGCCTTAAAGAACCTGTTCAGTGGGAAACACATATGATCCTTTTATTACTGGTTTGTAATTTAAACAGTTTTAACAGAAAAGGTCTGGCTATAAGGGACTGAGAAGCACAAAGGTCTAAAAACCCTGTTATTGACCTCTGAAAGCATGAGTTCAGATCCCACACACCGAGGTGGGACCTGGCTCTCCTGCCTCTGACAGAGGTAATCAGTCGCATGTGAAACAGCTCTTCAGGACCTTAAAAGACATAATCTCCAATCTCAAATGACTCCACGTTTCAGTCAACCCCTGACACAAGGAGACCGGGCTCTATAAACATTATCGGGCGCCCGATCTGTGCTTTCTTCTGCCTGGCAAGAGCTTACGGAGCGATGGTGCTGTAGGAGAAGCCCTGAGAATGCCAGAAGCCCAGAATTTCAGCAATTCTCATTAGTCATTGCCCTTTCAAATTCCCAGTTTTGTCCTTTATGCAAACGCAAGACTGGTGAGCACGCCAGTATCCCAGTCATTCCGAGGTAGGAATTAAATTTAACAAGTTCAATTCACTCCTGATTCTGGACATCTAAACACATAATCAGCCTGATAATGTTATTAATTACCATTCAAGTGACAACCTTTGACACTGGCATGCTCCCACACCCTCCCTACTCCAACAACTCAAACAGAAAATCATTGGCATGAAAACCCACAGTCTTACGAACCAAAATTGCAAATAACAGGCACTGAACATACAACGGGGAGTGAGCAAAATCCCCCTTTTCAGAGAGAAAGCAGAGGCTCACACAACAACTCAGTCACTTGACCCAATATGAAATTCTGCACATCTTCATCCCCAAACAGATAATTTTCACCCCAAACAAAGATCTGTGGGGAAAGACAGTGGGGAAGGGAGCCTGGCTAAAATTATACTGAGGCTGGAAGTCGTTACGGCTCCATCTCGGGAGATGGATGGTGTCCTCATTAGAACGAAGCTTTATTTAGATGGACAGACAGAATCCTTATTAGAACATTAGGCTGAAAAGTTTAAATGTCAGGAAATACAAAATTAGGATTCTGCAAATAAATGCTGACTTGGAGAAAAAAAACTTAGAGCTCCCTGTGCAGATCCCACTGGAGATACTTAGGAAAAATGCAATCACTCAGGAATGGCAATCTCCTGTGCCAATCTAACCCTTCAAAGGTTATTCTTGGAAAACTGTTTCACAAAAGCCAGAGGAGATCCCTCTTCTTGGGCAAAGTGGTTTCCACTTGTGATCTGACGCTATCAGCTCCATCCCTGGCAGCACACTGAGCCCAGAGGGAAGGGGGGAACTCGGGAGCTGCCACTTCCCACCACACATTTTAGGGTCCAGAGAAGGACATGCTGATGTTGGAATCCCATTTCCATCTGCACAGACCCCAAAACCTGTGAATCAGCCATTTTTTGCCCTTCCCTGTCTCATTTCCCACTCCCAGGCCCTCTGCTTTCTCCGGGGAAACTCAGGTATTTTGCAGTGATAGAAACACAGCTCAATTAACTTGCATACAAAAAAGATGGTCATTGTTTTCTGTTTTACCTGAAAGCTAATGGATCTTGGGATACCAGACGTGGATGCTCAAAATCCCCTCTGGAGCCTTTCTGGTGATTTGTCGTCTCTTGGTTGCCTTTGGTGCACACGGATCTCTGCCGAGGTAATATGTGAGCTATTGCACACTAAAAGCAGATTTTTGAGAGAGGAAGTGCGTGCACACACATACACCCAACACCCACCCAGGCACCCTCCACCCCCTCATCCTGCACCTTGCTCCAATTATCCAATTATCCAATTATCCAATCCCGAGGAGGATCTTCTCATCTCCCCAGCTTCCATGGGTCAGGTAGCAAAGGCAAGGCAGGATTTGCTCCTGAGAGAGCTTTGCATGGAGTGATCCTTATCCCTCGTCCCAGGGTCATGGGAAAGGGCTGTGGGTGCTGCTGTCCCCCATGCTTTGCTGGGACAGACCCAGATATGCTGATGGAAGAGCCATCTCCATCAGCCTCCCCAAGCTCCCTATTCTTTCCATGTGCAGCAGTTCCCTCATGGCAGAGGGTCACCCACCTGCACGTCTTGGGCCTGTCCCTTTGGCCAGGGTCTAGGCCTCCACACTCAACTTTCTAATTGGGGCAGAAGGGGATGCTTATGGAAATAGACTTTCTGCTGGAAAATGTAAAAAAAAAAAAAATAAATCTTGCATTTGATCTTCTAAATAAAGATTTTTGTCTTTGTATATTTGGGGATATTCTTTTTTTCCCCAGTATGAATCCAATGAAAATTTAGTTTTCCTTTCCCACAGCCTCACCCATAAATCATCAGGATGTAGTTTTCTGGTGAAAGAAAAGTGCTCAGTGTTTAGCTTACAGCATGGGGAGAAAGGCAGGGACCATCCTGGCTGCAATCACACAACCAGAGGACGATCACTGAGCAGGCAAGCCCAACCCTCACATAGATAGGTTTGTGTACCTCTCACACCACCTGCTAAGCAAGTGACTCTGCCAGACCCCAGCAAAGGAGGGAGCACTGCCTCGCCTTTGGAAAGACACACAGGATCCATCCATCCATCTGCTGAACGATGTCTGCCACCACCAAGTACAGTCAGCCCAGAGACCATTCATGCTACAGGTCTCCAGCAAAGCATTTCCACCTTGTCCTTTTCTTCTCCCATACATGTACGAACACAGTTCTACCTTAAGAGAAATCCCAGCTCTGGGCCTGAGAAAACTCTTTCTTTTTCTCTTTAAGGACCCTCCTTTCACAGTAAGGATCCTCCAAATTTCCAAAAAGTGGATAACAACAATACCACTGTGATCCCATCTGCACACAGCAATGGCACTGTAATGCATAGAGAATAAACCACCAAATTCCCACAGACAGCATCTGTCTTACTACAAACAATGGACCATTATCTTGTAAATAATTCTGATTAAGCTGCAGCATTTTCCCCAAACAAACAGTAGGGGAGCAGAGGGTGAGGATTTTTCTAGTGGGAGTGCCGGTTTTCTCCTTCCCCAGCACTGACACTCAGTTTTTTATTCAACTGATTGGCCCCATCCCCTCCCTGCTCTGTCCCCCATGGCTTGGTTTTCATCTTCTGACCTTATCCTGCTGTCAATCATTTTGGCAACTAAGGAGGGAGCCAACATGTTAATGGGATTCCCACCTCTATCCTTTGGGAAAGCTTTTCTGATTTTTTTTTTCTTTTTCACCCCCATGTACAGTTATTCAATGATTAGTGAATACAACCCTGAACCCTCTCATTATTAAATGGTTCTCCTGCCAGGGGATGGAGAAATCAGCCACGCCACTGGGTGTGTGTTGGTGCTAGTCAGAGTTTGGGGTTGTCTGGTTGTGCTGGTGATGTGTCACAGTGCATTTAGCATCTGGATGAACATGGCATGGCAGCAGACTTTGCTGGGCAAAAGCTGCCACCCTCTTCAGGCTCTCAGCAGGGAGAGCAGAGCCTGCAGTGCCAGCAGTGGAGAGCAGGGCAGGGGGCTCTCCAGGCACAGCTGGTGGGGCCCCAGCACCCCCAGGAGCACTGCACTCCTCTGCACTCCTGGCAGTTGAACCATCAACAGGTTTACCAGGATAATCTGAAAGGATTTCAGAGAAAACCAAGCACATCGACTGATACAGGGTTAGGTGTGCAAAGGGAAACAAACAAGACACAATTAGGGCTAAGGCAGCCTTTCTCCTAAGGTCCCCAAACTGATCTATATGGTGGCTGACAACTGAGGAGAGCCCCCAAAAAATCCTGAATTACATCTTTAACCTGTTCATCTCAATGCACAAACCTTTTCTTGTATGTCTCTCTTGAGAAATGTCACATCTCTGTATGTCTGAAGTGTTGGTTTTCCTTCCCTTCATCCTCTTAACTTGCCTGGTTATACATGTGAGCTGTTTGGGATCAAACACACTTCCTGGCTTGAATAAAAAAATAAATAATACAGAGCAGCAAGGACTAATCTAGGATGTGAACACTGAAAAGCAGGCAATAAAAATTTTTACTTTCAGTTGTGAACTGAAGTCAATGCCATTCCAAAAAAAATCACAAACACCAGTTCAGCCACCGGACCAGTGAGTGTGAGCAGCAACACCAGAACCTGCTGAGCACCATGAGGACTGGTCACTGAGCATCACACTGATCCTGATAAGGAGGGACAGACTGTGGCAGAGAGTGTGGAAGGACCTCAGTCTTACCAAGGACCTGCTCACATGGGCACAGGACAGGAGGACCTGCAGGCTGGCAGTAGGCTGGGGAGTGAGCAGCTCACCAGACACATTGCTGAGCCATCACCTGCACCATGGCCATCACTCATCAGCTCAACCCAGCTGGCACTCCATAGAGCCCTGAGATAAAAATTTATGGATTTGGTGTAAAGACATTATGGCCAAAGCATGGCAAAGCTGCTGCAGAGAGCCCCATGCACCAATCCTGGGTAGAGACAGGGGCTAAGACAGGTTTTGATGTTGTGTTCAGGCTCACCCACGCTGCTGGGGCATGGGAGGGATGTACACATCCAACATGTATTTGCAATGTGTGTTTATTTTCATCAATAAATTTTTATGGCTTGCTGGAGTTAGAGAAGGAAGCATTTGTACACTGAGGGCTTATACAATGTTCTTCATCTTCAAAGTGCTTTACAAACATTAATTAATTCATTTATCCTCACAGCACTCCTACCAGGGAGATAAGTACTATTATTTTCCATTTCATAATGGAGAATCCAAAGCGGAAAACTTTTTTTTTTCCACGGTCAGTGAGTGAATCACAGGTAGACCGGCAGGAGGAGTGAGGATTGCCAGCTTCTAAATGAGATCCCGCCCCTCCCCAAATCTTTTTTAAACAACTCTTGTTCTGCCAGAGTCATGGCACATATCGGGATATGCCTTAGGTTTTTCCTTCAGTAAGAGATAATTAAGGAACAATTCCCTCTCTGATCCCCAGCATGGCATGCTATTTTCTACCCCACTGTTGCTCTGCAGCTGAACAATGGCTGTTCTATGCAGGGAACGGCGCTACAGACGCCCCGGATCAGAGGAGATCGGCTTAAAGAAACTGGCTGGGCCTGCGTCTCTCTCCACGGACAATGGGGCGGGTGAGGCGGCTTGGGTGCAAATGCCTGACGTGGGGGGGGCTTCAAGAACACCTGTTTGTAAATGGCAATGCTCTGGGCAGGGGCCTCTGCTAGCTGAAGTCACTCACATCCAGCACACCTATCTAGGAGTTTCATGTAGCAGGAAAATTGCTGTGGTTTCCAGTATTTGGTCTCGGTTTTAAGCGTAGTCTTTTCACACTGGCGTGGGAGGGATGCACAGTGCTCGTAGTTCACCTCTGTGGTGCTGCTGTTAATAAACCTCTTTTCTGTCTGCTCCTTGCCAGCAAATGTGTGGCTGCTCCAAATGGCAGTAACAATTACTGTGAGCTTGGGAGGCTCGATTTCAAGGCATCTCAAAAAACAAAATTGTGAGCGGGTCTTCCAAGGAAGTGTTCAGATCAAGGAATTTAAAGCAACACTGGGGATGACAAACTGGGAAAAAAAAGTATAATTTGTGAGAAAGACACCTGTTACAATCCTTGTTAGAGAAGACCTTTGTCACCCTGATTTTTTTCCCACTAGTTTATGTTTTGACAATAATAAAAATGCATAAAGCCCAAACTTTCTAGGTGATTTCCTAGCTCAAAAAAGAGACATTCATTAGCAAAGTACGCCATGGTTTATGCAGAAGACATGACCACGTCCTGCTGGGGAAAGGCCTGTACCTAGACGTTTCTTCAGAACAATCAGAACAATTGTTTAGTGATAAATGTTTTTTGCATATGACTCATCAACCCTTGAAAACAGGATTTCTTATATAATACAAGTGCTGACACAGCCTTCACTTCAGTAGTATGACTGCAGCTGTATAATTACAACTTTAGATTTGATGTTATGGACCTTAGGTTATGCCATTCAGACAAACGCTCCATTGTATTACGGAGATATTTTTTCCTTAGTCATATTGCCCACAGGACAATAAGGACTATATTCACAGCTCACTGCATAGAAGTTTAGGCATGTAACAGCCAGCGGTATTACACAAAATGAGATTATACCCTATGGGGGTTAAATGGATTCATAATTGCCACTTTTTGTCTTTTTTTTTTTTTTTTCATTTTTGCTCCTAGTTGATACTTTTTTGGAAGTGCTCTCCAAATAAAAGGAAGAACAATCTCACACTGAGTCTGGATAAATGTTACAGTTGTCTCACAAATGCTGTATTATTTCTAGCCCTTCCAAAATAATATAATTGTCCTACTGCTGAACTACAGATTTTTCTCAGTATGACACAGAACACTAAAATGTCAGGTCCTGACTCATAGTGTTTTGGTGGAATAAATAAAAAGTACCAATATGCTATTCAGAACTGACAGCATTAATGAAGATGTGACACCAGGAGCCCTAGTCATGTTTTCCTTTGGCTCCCGTTGTGTGCTCGGCGGTGCACCGAAAAATGGGCCACCTGTTATGGGCCCCATCCTGGAAACACTTACCACAGACCTGGGTGATAGCACCGGGACTGGCACGGCTCGTTGCTCGTTATCCTACGCTGGCTTTGCCTCGGGAGAATGGCACATGGGTCTGAGGAGGGAGCCTAGTCCCAGGGCGGTTATCGCGCGTTCTTTCCGTGAGAGTTCAGGACTATCTGCAGTATCGAGGGCTGTGACTTCACGTAAGGCTGGGCAAGATTAACCAAGAGAGATCACTCCCAGGCTGTATGCTCTTGTATTTCTCCACTAGGATGGACACTGAATCCCCATTGCTGACTAAGGCTGTATTTCCAGCTGTAGGGGCTGGACACAAGTATTTAGCTCACCCTGGCCAAGCACCCAGGCACTAATACTTACACACTTAATCCACCCACATTGCTCATTTTCAACCCAGTGGCAGCCACAAAAATTGCTGTTGGATTTTAATAGTGACAGAGGAGAAGCAGGTCCACCATTCCCAAGACATTTTCTCTGCCAGTGGAAACAAGTCTAATGCCCCCCTGATATACCTGCCTAATAATACTTGGCACCATTCTAACGCCTCAAAACATGGCATTTTTAATAAATAGCATTTACAAGGCCAACAAGAAGCTTTGCAGAGTTTGCCTCTCAAAGCATCAAGCAACTGTGGAATGCATGAGTGGTCTTTGGTCTACAAAAAGGTACAACAGTTTCTCAGAGAGTTTTTTTGAATGAATTAACAAAATGACTCAAAACTGCACTAATGGTTAACAGCTTTTTTTTATTAGCAACACTGAGATAAGTTATTGAAGCATTTTAGTATTGTTTTACATTCCATTCAGAAGTGACCTAACTTGTAACTCCATATACATTTAAAGATATAGTTTGACACTTATTCAGAAAGCAACAATTATTAAAACTTACATACCTTCATTACCAGGAAACCTTAATATATTTTCTAATTACTTCCAACAATACTCTATTCCAAAGCACATGATAACCCACTAGAAGTTTACACATTTCACTTCAATCACAGGTTTTAAATTGTGGATGTCAGAGTGCTGTTCATTGAATTTTACTGTCTTTCTTGGTTAATATTGGAAAACCTGGCACAATATATTAAGCTAGAAATATTGCTTAAAGAATATGAAAAAAGATAACTACAGTATTTTTTCCTGCTAAAGCATTACAAAATACAGGACCATTAAAAACTCAAATAGAAATGACAATAAATAACCTTAAAAATGTTAAGAGAATTTTCACTCATACTAAAGTCCATTCCCTAAGCTTGCCAAACACATAAATAACAGAACATATTCAGGACCTCTATTTTTGTACTATTATGATGGTTTGTTATATATTGTGGATGTATTGTGTATACATATATTAATGCTTACACTTAAGGTATATATTTTTTTCTTTGCTGAAACAATTAATAAGCCTCAGGTAATTATTTATCCCTGGCACTACAGGTATCTAGATGGGTGGGAGCAAACCTCAGAAATTCCAGATATGCAATACTGAGCATAACAAGATCATCTCTGCATAAAGATATCCTAAGTTCCTTAGATTACAAAGATGAATTTGGTTATTTATTTCTGAAAGCCTGTAACATAAAATTATAATTGCTGTCAAATTAATTGTTTAAAATTGGCCTCATAATAGGTATTAATCGTACACTTAGTTTTGACTTACAAGAATGTCTAAATTGCTCGTGTTTATGAGTAGTTATAGGAAATACTATATCTCAGACACAAGAATGTATATTCCTGAACCAAAACACAAACCAGAGCATTGTCTCACTTTGGAAAGACCTGGAAACATCTCTATGCCTTGGCCTAATCCTAAATTATAATTTAAATTTGACCTGGATATGACAAAAAAAATAAGAATATATTGTTTAGGAGATGAAACTTAGAGTAAAATCATAGAGCTCTAAGCTTACATCATTATTTTGTCTCTGCAAAGAAAAGAAAAGCCTTTCTGTGCTAGGGATTTGCTTGGTGCGGCTGGCCACTGATGTCTGAAATCAAGGCACATACCAAGGCCTCCTTTTGCAAACACAATCCCCCTTTCAGATCTGGTGCTGGGAGGGACTGAATGCCTCCAGTCTCACTGGGAATAGAAGGTACTCAGCACTTAGCTGTATCAGATATTTTAGGGGTTAATTTCCAGAAACATAAATGGAATGGGAATGTCACACCACAATATGAAAAACGGTAAGAACTTAAAGTTTTCAACAGTAAACAAAATGGTGATAGCAAACTTATCACCTGACTGATTTCTGATACAACAAAATACAATCAAATTAAATTACATGAATATAAGCAATGAAATTTAAAGTCAAATAAACATAGGACCTGATTCTGCAATCCTTAGTCATGTAAGTAGTCCTACTCATCGAGAATGAGGGATGCAAGACTGGGCCCTTAGCTTCTGCTTAGGAAGTCAATGTTGATTCAGACAGTATCTTTTCTAGCCAAAAATATGCAGCAAAAGGAAAGTAACATAAACAAGGCTAAATGTCAACAGTGTTTGCAGACTTACAGACACCATCCATTTGTTTGTACTGAAATGACTAGCGAACCATTTGGCAAATACAATGCTATTCACAGACCAGCCCTTTTATCCAGCAACACAAACTTCACTGGATCACTGGCATTCCCAGTTAATTAAAAAAAGGAAGCAAGCCATATGAGTTTGGTTTGATATTGCCATGCAAATGGCACTGCGACATCCAGAAGTGTGTCTGAAGCCCGGGCGGGGGCCGAGGTGCTGATCTCCGGTTCAGCAGAACAGTTCGTACTCTAAAAGCAGGCCTTGGACCTCCTAACTGAAACTAAGAAACCTCTTCAAAAGCACGATAATGGGGTAAAGAAAAGTCTGCTGTAAAACTTCCATATCATTTCATTCTGCCTTGAAGGAAAAGAATAGTCTGGTTACTCCTCCAACTGCAGATCAGTACAAAGAGTTACTTAAATGCATTTCACACTTTAAATGGGCAGAAGTACTACAATTTGCTGCAGTAGAATGACCTTCCATTGCCTTGTAGATGTCCTAGAGCTTCAATATATCAGGCCTTTTGCTTCTTAATACAGATTTTATAATTTAAAAGAGCTGCAATAAGGATTCAAGTGAAGCCACCACAAACAATTAAAAATCTTTTCCCGTGTTTCACATGTTGGTGGTAGTTCTGAAGGGGTTAGCATTATGATCTTTTTGGTTTTGACACCTGTGGCAATAAGCAATTTACAACAACTAAATTCACTATTTAAACATTGGGGTAGAGCACTATAATTATGTGACAATAAAGCTGTAATAATCTGCCACAATCGATCTTCCCCTTGCCCAGCCCTCTTGTCTGCGCTGCAGTTCCACATTTAGAAGGTATTTCAGAAAGTTACAATGCTGAACATTTTAATAATTCTGTGCAATGCCGAACACTTTCTGCTGCAAAGGCAACTGAAAGTGCTCAGACCTTTGCAGGATCAGAGCTCCAAAGCTGCTCCTATGCATCAGAGGGGCCCTGCCCTGTTTTCATACAGTGAAAGAAGTGATAATGGGGTGGAGCCTGTGCAGGAGAAAACAGCACTAATTGCAGAGGAAAGCAAGCATGAATGGAAGCAAATTAGATTTACAGAGACAACATGGAACTAATACTTTTGGACATCATTAAGTGTGGGTTCAATAGCACTAACCCATTAAGCAGCCATCTAACGCCCAGGACTATCTCTGGCCAATAGTTCCATAGCCCACCAGCTCTTCCTGGAAAGCCTGAGTACTTCTCAAGGGGAAAATGTAAGTAGGGAAACTTTACCATCTTTGTGACAAAGCAGAAAAATTTAAAGGGGAGGAGAGAGAAAGGAAAGGGTCTTCTCATAAAGGGTCTTGTGCAAAAAAAACACGTTAATTAATGACTTGGAACAGGAGGCAGAATATGATTGTGACACAATTACACATATGTGGGAAATCAAGCAGAAAAAGAGATGAGCATAAATAGAAAGGAAAACAGATCTTCCAAAACTTAAACACAAAGTAAGTCTAGAACTTCCAAGCTTAACTTATCAAATCAGCAAGGGCTGTGAAAGCAGAGTAGACAGGTGTTCAAGACAACTACCGAGCCATCACCTGGATATCCCATCCACGGTGGGCTACTGGCTGCCAAGCAGCAAGGAAAGGCATGGCATCTCCTTAGAAACTGTGTGGTAGCAAAGATTAAAAAGATCAACTCCTAGGTATAGTCACTTGAGACTCCAAAACCAAGCACAGTTCAGGAGTAACTCTAGAATCATTAATGCTCTTTTTTGCTTTCTTTCTGTTTGTTCCTATTCTGCTATGTAAGGAGAAATATTACAAAAATTTGTGATTATTCTCGGTAGCATTTTGACATGAAAATTTCTTTATTATGCAGTAATTATGGTTCTTCCTAATTGTGTCTTTCATTCCTACAGCCTGAAGCGTGATAGGAGCATAAATGAATTATGTGTACATCATCAATCTCTCTCATTCAACATGTAGGGAAACTGAGGACTGCTTCCCTAAGTGTGGTGACTTTCCAAAACAACAACGTAAGTTAATTTCCCCTAGAAATAAAACCCTTTTTGTACCAAGATTTGTACTTAAAAACTAACCCACTATCTTAAGGTAAAATCTGCCATCTAAAAATGATCCACATGGATCACTGAAAATCCCAGCTTGTTTTTAGGCAGCCAGAAATTTAACTCAATTAGCGTGGCCAGTCAAAAGATGCAATCTCAGCTCACTGAAGCCGAAATATTTTATTTCAATTTTACTTCCTCTGTATTCCGACTGCCTGAATGTGCAAGGACTTTTATCAAATGTATCAGTGTTCTCTCTTGAGATGTCAACAACATGCACTTCACTGGCTGTAAAAGGAATGGCAAATGCACAGAGTCTCCCAAAATACAAAGGAACACAAGAATCATGCTCTGGAATTGGATGCTGGAGGTGGGTCTCAAGTTTTCTGATCTGCCAGGCAGTAGAGGGGACAAAGGGACCATGACTTTGGTCGTGAGCTTTGTGCAGAAGGGAAGGCAGGCTAATAAATGAACAGGGTGCTCCTGATCGCTAATCAGCAAGCGCAGAACCATCAGGTGAGATTCCCTGCACTAACATGCACAGATGGAGTGTGATTTCACAGTATAAAATGTCACTGAGAAAATGAAAACTCCCCAAAAACACTACTTTCACGTGGGTGGTGTCCAAGCCAACCAAACAAAAAAAGAACTAGTGACATGGGGCTTGTTTATACTCATCCACTTTTGCTGTGAGATATAGAGAAAAATGAAATAATGCATTTAAGTGGTCAACCTTAATACTTACATCCTGCAAACACTCAATAGAATGTCAGTAAAGAATTTTGAAAAAGCTATTTTTGGAGGGGGGAGAAAGAAGAACTCACACTGCATTTTTGATTAAAAAATGGCTTAAAAAGTAGAACAGAGAAGCTTCTGTTGTTTCTTTTTTTCCTTCATACTTCAAGTCAAATCCATTATCACTGGGTAGAGCTTGTGAAAGGGATATGGTCTTTAAAATCATATAAACTCAAGCCATCATAAAATGTCTGTTGAATTGATTGGAAGATGAAACAAAAAACTAATGGAAGTAACATGACCTCATTTCAATAATAATATTAGAGGGTTTTTTCTGTTGTTGTTTTAAAAATCTTATGTCTGGGAAAAAGCATAAAGATATTTCATACAAAGCAACTAATCTTAGTTTTTCAATTTTTTTACTCATCTGTTTAGAGACTAATTTCTCTGCTGTATTTTTTTCCTTTTTGGTAACTGATAGTACTCCACAAATAGAGAGGATTTTTACCTGCTGCAAATTAAATAATCTACTAACAATTTTCAATGCTGATTTTGAAGAATCTGGAAATATTTCCAACTACCTAAATTGGTTCTTATAGCACTGAGACACAGAAGTTTATAAGTAAGGCCATGCAGATACTTGGGCAGATATTGGGCTCGGTTTAAGTAATGACAAAATTGTGAAGTCAAAATGCTTTAAGGATACAAGGGAGATAGATGTTATGGTTAGAAATCAGACTTTTTTTATCAGACCACTTGGAAAAGCAGAGAGGGGCTTGAAGAAGGGCTTTGGCTTTAAGCATCTACACTGTGCTGATGAACAGAAACAAAACTTCCACTAACCTTAAGTTAACCAGGGGAACTATGCAGAAGTGCTTGCAGATTTAGGGCTTCATTTTGTTAGCCTTTAAAACTGTTGATAACATTTTCTTTTCTTTTTTTAACTTGAATACATTTTATTATGCATGTTCAGCTCTGACAATGAGTTTTCTGATTAGTTTGAAGGTTAAGTGAAACGAGCATTACTGAAGTTTTTGCGTCCTTTGCTGACTCTGCTTTTTAAAGTGATACTGTTTTTCAAAGGATTTACACTCTAAAATCTCTTTCAGACAAGAACTATGCTGGCAAAATAGGAGACAAATCAAAAAAATCCTCATTCTGATTTTTTCCAGATAGATTTAACTTTCATTTTTGTAAATATGATGAATGTGATATGTGGAAGTAAAACTGCAGTTTCGTAAATTAGAGACTAATAAGGGTAAAAGGTGGTTTGTTTGTTTGGTCTGTTGTTATTTTAATTACCTGGAGGCATATTCTTAATTAGGCTAATCACAATTTGCACAACTGCTAGTTAGAATAGTGTAAATGGTCAAGGGCAACAACTATATGGGTGCCATTGAACAAAACCAGAAAATTATAATTAAAAAAAAAAAAAAAGGAGGGAAAGAAAAGAAAAAAAAATCTTTTCAACACAGGTAGACACATTCCATGCACTTGGCCTTTGATTTCATTAATGTCATGGTAATTGAACACACTCCAATTCAAAGAAAGAAAGGGGGAAAAAAAGAAAAGAGAAAGCAAGGTTTGCTTGGCAAAGCATCCAGTGTTTTTCTTGGGTTCTTACTTATATCAACATACTGAAAAGTTTGCAAGTTACCATGTAAATTTTTTAAAACTTTTTCCTCCTTTGTGTATGCTAAAGCAGTAAGTATCCCCTTCAGATGCCACTAGCACAGATAGTCTATATTGCTGCTACTCTAGTTTAAAAAGCAAGTTCTTTCTAAAATCCTGTATAAGTATGCATGCAGCACTGCTGATTTCAATGGAGTAGACCACATATAAGACTAGAATTTGGCCCACAGGGTTTAACATTTAAAAAAATGTGTTACTAACAAATATGACTAAGTACATTTAAAGAGCAGCTTCATGATTCTGCACATGTGTTTTCTGAAATGGTCTAAAAGAAGGTCTAAAACTTACCACACAAGTCAGGTCTCTTGATACATCCACTAGTTGCTGTGCTACTTGCAAGTCCATTAAAGGCTGCTAAGCCATCAGAGCTGTAAGCTCTTAGGACTGACAACATGTTCATCTGCTTCTCCAGGACCTGCGGACCCTGAACTTGTTCGGGTTTCATCACTCCTTGTGCAGTTTCATGTGAGGAGAGAAGATTCTGACTGTGCCACTGCTTTTCTGAAGCTTGTGGCAGTGGTGATATGAGCCCTTGTGTTGGTTGTGAGGTGACTCCACTTTGTATATTGTCGCCTCCTTCACTGCTTTCTTTATTTAGGGCAGACAACTGCTTATTCATAATATCTGGTTCTGTGTCAATGTCCTCATCTTCAATGTTTTCTTCCTTGGAAGATTCCATATCCTCAGATGAAGCTATGTCAGAAAGGTCATCAGTAGCACTTTTATTTACAGAGTCAGAGAGCAGAATATTTGGGTCATCTTCAGATTGTGTTTTGATTTCGGATTCATTACTGGTGCAAGAATTTTGTGTTCCCGTGCCAATAACACCAGGATAAACACCAAACTGCTTATAGAAGTCTGTTGTAAAATTACAAAAAGTGGATTCCATGTGGCTGGGCCAGGCAGTGCTCTTTTGCTCTCCCAGGGTCTCTTTACTTTGTCCTTGGGTCATTTTCTCAGAAGCTGAGTCCAGCTGGCTCAGCATGTTTGAAACTCCTGCCTCCTTGCTGGACTGCACAGAAGAGGGGAGCAAGCTCACTTTATTCACCGAGGCTGAAGTCTCCCTAGACTGGTCTTTGTTGTTGCCTATGATGTTGTCTTTACGTTTAGCCTTGCCCAAGTGATTGGCCTGGAGGTGCAGAGCCATTAGTTCCATAGATGAAGTGGTAAAGGAACAAAACAAGCAGCCATGCCAAGCAATATTGTCCTGCACAGTAACAGATGACCCCGGCAGGGAGGCTGCGTCTGGCCTTACGGACAAGTCCAGAGGTTCGTATTGGGACTTTTCTGTTTTTCGCTGTGAGGACTTGCTGTTTATCTTTTCCTCACCACCATCTGAGCCCAGAGCTTTTGCTGAAAGCGGATCTGAGAGAGCTTTATCCTTCATTCCTTTTTCTTTCTTCAAAGAACTTAGGACAAAGCTGTCCATGAAAGCTTGCAAAGACCCTTGAAAGTTCACACCGTTCCCAACCATGTTCTGGTAAGCACGGCCAAGTTCAGAGAAGTGTGTTCCTTTGGAAGATATGTCTGACCCTTTCATATTTTCTGAAGATACTTCAGATGACATGCTAGCTGCTTGTCCTTGCTGATCTCCAGAAGACAGCATTCCTGACGTCCACTGCTGCGAGACCATGCCACTTCGGAAATCGATACCAGGAAGTCCCTTGAAGGCTCCTCTCAAAATATCTGGCCTAATAAACACAGAACTTTTACTTGATGTCTCATCTTTGTGCTCTTGACCTGCGCTCTGCCCAGAGAGTGGTCCTGCTCCATTCTGTCGCTCCCGATGGTGTCGTTCCAAGTGGTATTTGAGGGATGCAGACTGAGTACCAGCATAATCACAATGTGGACACTTGTAAGGCTTCTCACCTATGGGTGTGGATAAGGTGAAAAATATAAAGAGAGTTAACTGAACTTTGGTCTATGAATGAGTGAAGAAAGAAAAAAATCAACATTAACTGCTTGAAAACAAGAAGATCTTAGAACTAATAATTCATTTTTAAAAGAGAAATCCTTTAATCGAAGACTAATTCATAAACTGAATATTTCTAAAATGGGTTTCCAGAATGTGGGGCTATTCAGGAATGACATGGTATCTACACACAATTAGCCATCCTTTTCTTAATCTAACATGTAGAAAACTGTTGTAGAATTAAAAGCTATGATTATGAAAATGAAGCATAACAATTTCAACCACAGTAATCATTAAAAGTACAAGTTTAAAAAAAAGGGAGACAAAGAATGTAACAAATGGATGGTTGCAATATTTTGTGTATACAATTGCTCTAAAATTTGTTTAAATTATACACATGGAAACCATTTTTAAACCTAAAAATTTTATGGCACTGTTACGCAAGACTGAAATGAATGATTTAAGTCTTGCTCTGCAGTAAATCATGGATATAATTAGCAAATGGCATACTGCACAAGTAATTTATCATTATTTGGAGGGCACCATTCCAGAAGGATTCAAAGATCTGCAGACCTACTGCATTGTTTCTAAATAAAGGACTATAAATACAGATCCTATAAAATATTAATATCATTACACTACATTATGATTGCAGCATGTAAGAACATATAGTTAAAATAAAAAGTAGTCAGTAAAAAAGAAATCAAGTAATAAAAAGTACAAAATATATTTAGTTTCTGTATTTGAAATTAGCATTATCTACTGGGTTTTGCAGTCCTTTAATTTTGTACTAATGGCATTTCTAGTACTCAAGTAGTAAAATGTGTAATTTACCTACCATAAGGGATTTTCTAGGTTTAGCTTGAATAGAGTTTTAAAACATATAAGATGATTTTCATGAATTAAATAAATATTTGAAGCCTACACTAAACTTTTATTGTTCTTCCTATACTTTAAAAGAGATAGAGGATTTTACACATGTAATAAATATTCCTATATAGTCATAAAGACATATCCAAAAAGAATGTACATCTAAGCAGAGGTACATCTACATTTTTGCACAGCACTTTTTAGCAATGCAGAATTCCTTTTAAAGGAAGAAATATGGAAATCCTCACTAAAAGGGACAGGAATCTGAAAGACCTGCAAGCTCTCAATATTGGCAATTGTTTCTATGAGGGAGCTCCACGAGAAGAATAAACTGTTTTCTCTAGGTAGCTTTTTTTTTCTTCCTAAGTGATACAAAAGACTAAAGCAAGCCTCTCCAAATGGTATAATGGAAATATTTGTTTTGAAAACTTCCTCCACGGTAAAAATGCTGTATAATATTATGTAGCTCACCAAACCAGCTGGAAAGTTATCCATTTTCAAATAACCTCAAAATCTGCTAAAAACAAAATTGAAAGGCTTTCAAACTTCTGTTATTTAAGCTACAGGCTCAATTGAAGGGCTGGTAAACACTTGGGAAGCTGCTCCTCTCACTGATCGCAGGAATTCACTAATGAGATGCGAGCCCGGAACACTCCAATGCCTATGGAGCACTGCCTGAGCAGGGTTACTGACCATGAACAGGGGCTGGGTATGTGCTGCAATTCAGACAGGGCTGAAGTAAATTACAAGCAGTGGAAATTCTAAATCTCTAATGTAATCCTAAAGCTAAGCGGTGAGACATGAGAGCTCTACAGCAACCACATTAATAGACCTTTTTGGAGGAGAAAAGCGCAACACCTCAAACAAGAGGTGCTCAGCAGAGGAAGAGGGAGTAATTAGCATGGTTCATGCTTTAGGCCTGGGTCCACACAGCTTAACAGAAGAAATCAGATTTAAACATTTCAATGCAACTTCTGAGTCTTTCACAGTCACCTAATTAAGCTCTGGCGCTCCACTGACAAGGAGTAGGGGCTGAGTTTCAGTAGGAGTTGTGCAAAAGCAAACAGTTCCTACTGATGTGCAAGAAACAGAAACCTGAGATGATCATGCCTGTCTGGGCTTCCCTGCTCTCAAGTGGGCACCTGAGCACACACACACCCATCACAGGTGTTTAAGAGCAGGGACAAGGGAACAGAACATACAGGCCATCTATTTGTTTGCATTTGTCTGGGGGTGTGCAAACTCTGACAGCTGTGCTGCCAGTCAGAACATGGACAAATATTAATGCTGGTTTTACAGCATCTCCATACTGCAATATTTTTGAGCCACTTTCAGTTATTCCAATGTTTCTCCCACCAGTTAGTCAGCAGTCACCAGTGACACAACTTAAGTATTTTAAGTGTTGCCTAAGAAGTAATAAGACTGGTGAAAAACAAGTAGCAGACTTCATAGGGTTAAATATTCTCACTTTTGAATTTTCACTCCTCTTAATTGAAAAGCTCTTCCTCAGCATCCCCTATGCCTTTACGGAAATCTTTAACACAATTATATTGAGCACTTCCTTTTATTCTAATGATAGTTCAGTGTGTGTTTGCATTGCACATCAAGTGGCACCATTTAAAAGTGTGTCCCAGCATTGCAGGCACTGTGTCAACCACTGGAGAACTACTGCAAGGAGGAGGAGAAGCTTGCAATATAGACTGCACTGATGTTGCTAAAAACATACAGAAGCTGTTCAAAGCAGTAAGCAAATGTAAAAATGGGTTTAAGTGAGTTAAAATATATGCTCACTGGAATAAGTACTAGTACTGTTTTGTACTTTTGGTACCTTCAGTCTAAAGCCCTGGGCACAACATACTCTTATTCTGAATTGCTAAGCCTTGAAGTCATTCCATTTTCTGCTCAAGGGCCTCTCTACTGAGTGAGCTTCCTTTCAGCAGAGATCTGGACGCAGCTCGCCACCAACGCCACAAGCATTGGATTGAAAGAAGACTCTGAGTGAGACAGTGTGATAAAACGTTCAAATCTCTCCTAGCCTTGGTGTGCTGCCCCTGTGGTGCTCCCACCCCTTGCATGGCTAGAAATGAGATCTAAAGCTGAAGGTCTGAAATTGAACTCAACATGTAGCAACACACTGTGCCACCTTTACAACAGAGGACTGGCCAAATAACATCGTTCAAAGGGAACTATTCAGAACCTCTCTTCTCTTCCAGATCCAAATATTAGCAGTGGGTAGTTTACTTCAAAGCTGTCTCAACTGCTTCTATTTTGAGGACAGGCATTGGGAGAAGGGGGTAGGATGGAGTCAATCATCTTTGAATCTTTTTAATTTAGTCTGTCAGTATTTCCTAAATTCAGTAATTGTGCAGCTATTTAGATGCTATTTCATCCATTCAAATTAGTAACCAGCTACACCCTATGTAAGTCACTGTACAAACGACAAAACAGAATTATAAGCTGCTATGGGAAAAATCCCAATCTAACCTCAAACCAAGCTAGTTTCAATGGAAAACCCAAAGGACCCCTAATTTTTAGGACTCTATCAGCAAATGCAATAGTATATGTCCAAAGAATACTGCAGGGGACAAGGGAGGTAGGCTATGATTCTTGTTAGAAGACAACCTGTTTGTATCTTACACTTCGAGGAAAGGTTTCAGAGAATTCATCCTCATGTAATGACTACCCTGGTATTATTGCCAAGAGCAGTGTCTGGATGAGTTATTTAACACTTAATATCAGTTCACATAAATTAATGTTACCATGTAGGAGTGAGGGAACATGACTTTTTCAAAATAATTTTCTGCATTTCACATCCAAGAGTCATTTTTCATTGTTCACAAAGGCAATGGCCATCCTGATCTTGCTAATTCTCTGGCCCTGTTTGTATCCCTGCAAACCTTTTCACAATGGAGTAGGATGAGAGAATATTCCATTGTGTACAGTTAAAAAAAAAGAAAAAAAATCTTACAGGGAACAACTTATCTGGGCAACATAATCACAGTTCTGATCTACCTACTGCTCTGGTTTACAAGACACAAAACATCTCAGAGGAACTATTTTATATCAGGATAAAGTAAAACAATAAAAATTCAATGCTGCTTGTAAAATCTGCACAAAAGCTTGGTAGATAACTGGAAACAGACATGCTGCCCAGTAGAAACAGGTCTATTTGTCTAGCAGGTTGTATAAACAACACAGATGTACAAGCTATGCAGGCTATCACCAGCCCTGCTCAGAACACAATCTGACTGTACTGGTCATGGGAACTCACTGCTATGGGCTGTGCAAGGAGACCACAGCCACATTATAACTAGATTTACAGATTTTAAGGCTGGAAGGAACAATTATGATCATCTTGTCTGCTCTACAACACAGGCAGAGATCCTCATATGATAATTCTGGCATCAGTGTATAACTGCAGTGTGAAACAAAACTTACTTGTTTTAGTTTAAACATACTCTGTTTCAACAAAAGCAGTGAAGAAGACTCCAACATTTCCCTAGGAAAACTGTTTGACTGATTAAGTATTTTCACTGCTCAAAATGTGTGCCTTATTTCTAGCTTGAATTTGTCCAGCGTCTGCTTTCTAGTACTGAACATGGCTTCAATTTTCCCTGCTAGATTGAACTGATTTTTTTAAATTAAAAAATCTATTTCCTAAGGAAGGTACTTGCAGACAGCAAACCAGTCACATCTTCACCTTCTCTCATCATTGAGTGGAACACCCTTCCCAATTTTTCATTGTCCATTTAAATTATGGGTACCCACTAAAGCTTTGATGAAATTTCAACTTGATAGTAATTATATACAGTCCAAGACTGTGTTTACATCCATAGAGACATAGCAATCAACTAACAGCTCATATTCTGTTGCTTCTCTA
The DNA here is from genome assembly GCF_036250125.1 of Pseudopipra pipra. NCBI lineage: Eukaryota > Metazoa > Chordata > Aves > Passeriformes > Pipridae > Pseudopipra > Pseudopipra pipra. The sequence continues at coordinate 15,169,663 of NC_087562.1, read as the reverse complement.
CCACAATCCTAAGCCCAGTTCATCACCGCCTCTAGTATTTGTTCCTTTACATTTTGCTGATTTAAAATTCATATTGTTGAAAAGAGCCCACTTGACTAAGTGACTAATCAGTGCCTCCCCATGATTTTTAGCATCTTACCATTTTTGTGCCATTGGTAAATTTTATCAACAGTGATTTTATATAGTCTTCCAAATAATGATAAAATACCAAATAGATGGAGCTGCAAGTGCTGCTCTGGAGCTGCAAGTGCTGCTCTGGAGCTGCCAGTTTATGTGCTATTTCGTCTCTGTATGCTGGTTTTTGGTTGGTTTTGGGGGTTTTTTTGGAGGAGGGAATTGTCACATCAAACAAGTTACTTTCATGAAAAGAAACTTGATAAAACTTCCTTTTATAACATAAAATTGAATTAACTATGCTACCAACTTTTAATTAGTTAACAAATTCATTCTGTAATTTTACCCCCAAACTTATGACAGAGTAGTAATTTATAATTTCAAGGCCTTAACATTCTTTATTTTTTGGAAATACTAGAATAGCCAGAACTTTTTTACTACTGTGAGTGCTCTGGAACTTGCTCTGTGTTCCAAGACTTGGTTTTTTTGTTTTGTTTTTCTTTTAAATGAACTTTAATGATTTGGAGAGCTCTTCAGCCAGGGTTTTTAAGACTTTATCTATAAGTTATCCAGTCTCATTCATTCTAAAAAATATTAAAATTCAGTGGTCTACAGCATCACAGCCTCATTACTTAATGGCAGTGTAACTGCATCACTGGAAAATGCTTAAAAAACCATCATTCTTCTTTCTGAGAACAGAACAGAAAAGCTCCATGGTTGGTAATACCTTATCCATTCTTGTCCAGTATTAGCACGATACCAATTGTTTGGTCTGCCAGGTCTACAAAATGTTACCCTGTTCTCCATAACCCTCATAGCCACACATTTTTACTATTGCTTTTAGTTTCCCTCCTCAAATTTCTGTACCTCTTAAATACCTATTTATCTTTAGTGCTGTGAGCTCCTTTATCCATCTTTCATACTTAACATGCAGCTTCTTAAAAATCTGTCCTGCACCCCTTCCCCACTGAACGTCCCCTTTTCCTTTTTTAATAAAATTTCGTGAGGACTTTGCTGATTATGCCCTTCTACTCCTCGTAGTGCTGCTCCTCAGTACAGTGAGAGCTGTGCCTCAGTGCAAGAACCCCACCACAGAATGCCTGGCAGCCCCACTCGCTGTGGGGTTTTGACAATCATTCAGGGACAATGTGGGTTGCAAATTTCTAAACAAGCCACAGTTTGCTTTCATGCAAAGCAAATGAAATCAAACATCTTATAATTCCAGAGAATACTGCTTAATGAAAATACTGAAAACATTTTCCAGCATTTTTTATTTTACCATTGAAACAGTTATTGATAACCTATTTTATCCATTGTGCAGTAGATATTTTAGAAATGAATTGCTGTATGGTTTAATTAGTTCATTATTATGCCTATTCTTACACGGTAATTTCTTTTATCATTCTAATCATTCACTTCACACTTTTTAAACCAAATGGAATATCAAAGGTTCTGCAGGATTATTTTTGGATCCTGCACATGTTTCACTACACAATTAATCTGTTTGTCAGAAATACTAGTTAACTTCTTCTCTTTACTACTTTCCTTTACTAGTCATTTTTCTCTATTACATAAGATGTAACTACCTTACTCTGTAAAAGGATAGAATTTGATGCTTTTGACTCATTTTATTAAAGATTTTTCAATTGTGCACTTGGCATCACTATAAAATATTTTAATTTTTATAAAGTTTTATAATTGAATATTTTCCTTTATTTATATCTCATCTGCAGTATTTATTTAGTCTTTTTACACGTCTTTACTTAGTTAAAATGCAGAGAGATAAATATGGTTGTTACTTTGCAGGGAAGATTCAGTACATTAATATAAACTGTACACTAATTCCCCCAAAGCATATATATACGTTGTAAACCTGAAGACTTTTTACACAGCTGCTTATTGCTAAACAGTGCCTTGTCCAGAAGGGGACAATCTGTGTCTCTAATTGCTGTCACTGAAGCTGAGATTCATTATGTGACTTTCCCATTAAAATGTGAGCATTAATTTGTATAATGAAATATCACCCACTGCAGTGTTCATTAGCCATGCCCTACTGTATACTGCACATTGTTAGCTACCTAGAAACTGTAGTTAATTTCACTAATGGATATTTCCCTACTTAGTGTTTGGTAGGAAATTTATACTGTAACATTACCTCTTAAACTTTTAAGGAAATTTAAATTCAATCAATTATTTTCAACAAAAGTTTGGGATGTCATTAAGACAGGAGAAAAGGCATGCTGTACAATGTTAAGGATGGGAAATCTGGAGAAATCTAGAGAAATGAAAAGTCCTTTTAGTTCATCTTCGAAATGTAAGAATAAAGGATGTTCAATACCAAAATTGTCTCCTCTTGGAGCACACATACCCATTTTCCTTAATTATTCATATTGCTCATCCCACTACAAGCGCCTTCAGAGAATGGCAACAGGCAGTCTTTTTTTAGGAAGGAAATGTGAATTGAACTCATTTAAAACAGCACCATTTTTACTGTATTTCATCAGTTCATCTAAGCAAGGTTTAAAATTGGCTAGTCACATTTCCAAGGGAAAAAGCAGTAACGCTGTAAATGTATATAATACATCTAATATATGCAAGATATGTGTCATACATATCGTAACAAACTCTCAGTCAAAGGACACTGCCATGCCAAGTTTTTTATCCCTATTCATCTCTTTCTTAGGTTTCTGCTCTTTAGCACAATCCAAAGCATCTTCAGGGCTTTCCTTTGCTCAGGCACATCATTCTTTTTTCATTACTCAAGGGATTTAACTGTACCTGTCATACTGGGAATATACCAGAGCATCTAATAATGACACAAACCCAAACTGGTCTGCATCTGTGGTAGCTTCTGAATGCTAATGCAAGATGCAAAGAGGAACTGAAACCAGCTCTTACATAATATGTCACCTGTCAAAGGTGGAACATAAGAAATTTTAATTTACACTTAACTGTTTCTGTGCAGTCCAAAGGCCTAGACTATAAAGTAAACCCCACACCCATTCATTCCATTTCAAGGGGGTTAAGAGTGCTCAAGAACATAAAGATGCTCAGCTTTCTGAATGAAGGAACCTTAAGTTGCTGTCCTCAGAGGGGAAAAATGAAGACTCAGGAAGCATCAGCATTTGGCACATTATGAGGCTGAGATACTTGGATGGTTTTCTTTTTCACAAAGACTGAGCATCCCTAAGATAACTGTCATAACCTTCCCAGCTTTATTACATATTATTTTATAACCAGGAGGCTGAACCACAAACTGGACAGGCCACCCACGTCTGTTCTGCACTGCTGGTGCACAGACACACTTTGCCCTTGTTTCTGCATCTCCTCCCACAGTGAGTTGGTGTGAGTTGAAGTAGGCAGCTCTGAAGAAGCAGGACCACACAGCCCACCTCTGTTCACTAGTCAGCATAAAGAGCTCATCTAAGAGGGCTGAAAAAGTTCTGCCTGTCCTCCCTAAGCCTGGAGGCTCTGAAGCACTTTGGCCTGAAAGTCCTTCCTCTTTTCTTTCAGGGTCATCCCAGGGAAGTGTCTCATCCGTCAACTGTTTTTAGAGCAAGAAAAAGGAGAAACTGATTTCACGTAATTACGCCCTTTTCTTCTTATCATATGGGAACAATCAGAAATCATATCTTACATCTTCCCCTTAAAGCCCTTCCTGGCTTAATATCAGTGAGTTAGATAAGAAGAAAAATCCTCTACAGTTGTGTGTTGGGACACAACTGAGCATGCTAAATAAAACTTTGATTTGCTCTTTTTTCCTTCAGAAGCTTATTATATCATAGCAAACTACACAGAAACTGAGACTCAGTCTGGGGAAGGTTGCAACCACGAAATATCCAACGGAAAAAAGCAACCCAAGCCACTAGCTAATTCTTCAGAAACAGAGCAGAGCTTCCTAATCTTGTGGAGGATTAAGCTGCTTCTCTAGATTTTTCAGGCCAATTGCCACAGAAGCACCTCCTGGCTGGATCAGACTTTGGGTCTTGTCTTGGCACGTGTACCAAACCAACCCAGTCGTGTGCCTCCAAACACACAGATGTTCGAAGGAACCCGACTTCTGCTGAACTGCTTGAGCTCATCTCTAACAAACAGGTGCTGTGAGAACAAGAACAGTAATTGAGCTAATGTAGTGGAGAAATACAGTAAAGTGATTTTTATCAGTCAGTTATATGATCCAGGCATATAATAAAGACAGAGTGTGACATAAAAGGCAGGAAACTGTCCCTGCTAAGTATGAACTAACAAATATTTGTTTAATAACTGGTATCTATTACGTAATTTCCCTTTACTGCAAAGCGACTTAATTTTTATTTAATAGCTCTAGTAATTTGCCAATTTACAATTTAATATTTTTTATTAGGATTATTTCCAATATGTAAAACATTGTTTCATTTAAACATACTCTTGTAATTATTTAAAAATACTTTGTTATCAAACTAATGGAAACTGATCTTTATCTATTTCAAAATTATAATGATTTTTAAGTATATTCCAAATTTGTTTCAACAGTTTCTTTTTTTTCTTATTTTGTTATATCTGTTTATCTTTTTCTTATTTTTTGTTTAGTCATTTTTAATATGCAAGTTTTATGGAATATTTCCATTGTCATTAATTTACTTTCCATTAGTTCTAAGGCACAAACACCAAATGTGTAATCACTACCATCTTTAACACAGGAAGAAAGTGATCACTATATAATAAAACCAAATGAAGAGATGGGCAGCCTCAGGTTATTTTAAAAGTTTTTCTTTGCATGTCCAACAGTAAAAATGTCAAATTCTTTAAACTCCATAGGTCTAAGGTTATTTTTCAATAAAATAACCACCATTCCTTTACTTTTACTACATTAAAAAGCACACGAACAGGGTTTTCTTCTTTTTTTTTCCCCCACAAAGTCCAACACAGAGAGAAGAATATTCCTGCACTGCATGGTTTGCAATCCAATCAGACAAAACTACATTAGAGTGCCAAATTTTAAAATTCAGATCAAACCAGTGTGGTATTCTCCAAAATGCAAAGAGAGGAGAATAAAAATACAGTGAACAAATTCTCCCATCTCAAAAATGGTAAGTTTTTCTTTAACTAATTTTCATTTTTATTTTTTCAAAATCAGGTCTCACATTCTCAAATCCAACATTAAGTATTAGATTCATGGAAGCACATAGGAGAAACATGACTGCTGATTTTGGGAAGGGAGGAAAATTCTGCTTATTTGGTACTTCAGTGAAATAAGAGTTAAAAGTGAGGTTTTTCAAGTAGGAGGTTCAACTGGAATGTATTTCTTCATGCAATAATTTTACCTTTCTTTTAGAAAAGTAGCAGTAAATTTCTGAAATTCCTTTAAAATGGTTTAAAAAGAAAATGTCCCCACAATTAAGGGACCCACTATATCTGTTTCCAAAAAGAAGTACCCCAAATCTCCAGTTTTGAATACTCTTCCAAAGTCTACTAATATAACTAACACTTGGAAGAAAACAGTATCATATTGGCCATACACAGAATTTCAAATGATGTCAACAGGACCTGAGGATTTCAACACTGTATGTCAGATTTTAATTATGGATAGAATAAGCCTTAAACACATCCTGTGTCTCTACATGAACCTTACCACACACACATGTACTTTTAAGCAAACAAGATATTGCAATTTAAATGGAGTGGCTATAGTTTACTGGTATTGAGAGCAGTCCTCCCAGTGAGAGACATACCAAAATAAAGCGAGTATCCAGACCAGTAGCAAATCTCTGTAGGGCAGAAATGATGTGATTGTTACTGAAGTAAAATACGTTAAGTTTCACCACAGTGCACAGCATGATAAGTTTTGCTACTTACAAGTACTTAGTCATGTGAGTTCTAGTGGGGGAAAAAAAGCAGATCCATGAAGCTGATTTATCCATATGAACAGTGAGAGGTTAAAAATGAGCATGCTAAATGGAACAAAAATAGTAACTGAGAAAAACATACAGAATCCCTAAGCAGATGCTAAGGAAGGCCTTTGAAGCAGTTAGTATAACTAAGTCTGAAACCAATAGGCTTATGCCTATTGAAGGACAAGGGTAATTGAAGGAAACAGTGATGAAGCAGGGAAGGAGACAGAAATAACCTCAACTGGGAAAAGATGATTCTATTAAAGTGGTCTTTATCCAACAACACATTCCTTGTGCTTTTATTTAAGACTGTCATACATCTTTCTCAAAAGACTCTCTCCAACTAATAAGTCCAAATCTACACTGGGAATTAAGGCTCCTAGCCACATATTATGTTAACCCCCCCACACACATGGCATGTGTCGACAGCGCTCCGCTCACTTGTTCCTCTCACCTGTGTGTATTCTCAAGTGGACCTTTAAGTGATGGGATGTTCTGAAAGTTTTTCCACAATATGGGCAGTCTTTCATGGCAGAACCAAGGCTCCTGTCTCTCAGTAAAGCTGGCTGCTGGACTCCTACAGATCTCCCAGCTTCTTCTCCAATGTCTGCAACACAGAAATGTTCTCACATCACTTCAGCACATGTCAGGAGTTGTTCTCACTAAAACTGCTAACACAACACAAAGTTAAACATGTCAATACTACACCTGTCTATTTCATTCTTTAAATCTGACAGAATGCTGACAATTCATGTATTTTCTTGTTATTGTCTTAAATTATTTCATCTTTGCTATCATCATTTTAAGCAGCATATGGTACCTTTATATTGAACTGAATTATACAAGAAAAGAAACAGCTGTGTCAGCAGCTGGTTTGATTTCTTCTTTTGCTTCGTTCCTATTAATTTTTTCCCCAAAAGTTTGAGATTGTTGTTTTGTTGATTCTATTTAAGTACTGTGAAAATCTGTATGCTTTTAGAGGGAAGAAGTTTGCACCAGTGTATTAAAACCTCCTAAAAGAACAAAATTGCAGTGAGAAGAGGGTCCAACAACAGTGATGATGTCTACACACACTTCCTTCAACAACTAACAAACTTCCTTCTGCAACATTTCAGCACTGGAATGACAACTGACAACCTAGTCAGTGACCTAATATCATGGGAAAAGCAATGAAAAAATTCATCAGATGAGAGGGAATTCCTTCTCCCTCTCACCCACAGCTCCTGCGTTTTCTCCTTCAGTGTTCACAGCTACACTTATTCTTTGCATCATGATACAGTGGGTGAGACTCCAGGACACCTCTTCTCTCTCCTGATGTAAAGAAACAGTAATTTTCAGCCATCTCGAATAAGCTGCTTTTATCCAAGCAGGCTACAAACAAAATAACTTACAAAAGACTGACATAAAAAAACGTAGGGCATTTTTAAAAACTCATTATGCAAACCACACAAAACTCGTCTATCATCTTGTACTTACAGGGACATGTAATATCATATATGTGTATCAATTTATGATTTCACCAAAAAGTACCAGGCAAATGTTGAAATTCTGAACCAGATTGATGCTACTGGTATGTCAGGAGCAGTACAGAGGGACACATCATCACATCCCTGTGCAAGAGCTGAGCTATCTGAGTTATACTGAGGTGGGGAGCATACAGTTAAAACCTCCATGCAGAGTCTCGGTTATTTCAACCATAAACTCCTGACTAAAAATGTTCTGTCTCTACCCATTTGATATGTAACTAAAGCTGTCAGGAAACATAGTGCAGTTTACACAGCATTGCCTTTTAAATGGAAGTAATGGGACATAAGAAAGACTTAAACATTTGGCTCTAATAAAATCTATTCTCACAGTAGCAGAGACCAAAATACCAGATTTCTGGAAAAGGTAACACTAACAGGCATTTCAGTATGTATTATAAAATTGTCCCTCTAAACTATTTTGTTTAAAGCTGAAAGAAGGACATGATAGAGTGATTAAAATATATATATAAATGCTTATCTTATTCCTGTGTGTAATCAAGCTATTACTAATTTTCAAAAGGCAAATCTGATAGTTTTCACATCACAATCTTGTTTAACATTTTCTGACTGTTCTTAGACTGCAGAGTTAAAGCATAATATTTAAGTTAGAAAGCTAGTAAATGTCATTTTGAATTATCTTCACATACATAAAGTAGCATACTGCAGGAGTGTATTTTGTCTTTGTGAGTCCAGGAAGACATATATAGGTCCTAGTCTATAATTCCAATATCCCTAAAGAGTTTAGATTTTCTCCTTTTTTACTCCTCAAAAGTTGTATATAATTATGGCTTAAGCTGCTTTGGGAAAAAAAACAAATTTCTGAGCGCAAAAAGCTTTTTCTGAAGAGCAAAACGCAGAATGCATGATAATAAAATGCAGGATTTTATTCTGGTTTTCAATAAATACTATATGAACATTATAGATAAATATATAGATAAAGTTAACAAGCCACTCAGGAGGAATTCACTGAATAAGTCTACTAGTTATGTTTTGCTATATGTCACTCTAAATGATGGCCTGTTATCCATTTGCCTTTTATCTTTCTATCTAGAATATGTGTGGCCCAATAAAAAAGAATAAATTTGTAAGATGAACAGCTCGCTTTGCAGATTTAAGAGTGTAATTTTCACTTTACACAAAATTGAATTTTTTCAAGGCAGCGAGACGATGGAGTTTACTCTAGCACTAATCCCTCTGAAAAAGCAAACTGAAAACAACAATGAAGCAAAGAAAGATGTGGGTGGTCTGAAGAGTTTTCTTTTAGATTTAAGTAGACATACAGTAGATAGCTCCAAAGGCTTTGCTCCAACAGGGGCCTTACCTTGAAGAATTTTTCTTCCCACAGTGAAATCATTCGTAAGACTTTAAAGCTGGGCTGAGGGGTTTTCTTTTGAATTCCTCTGCCTACAAAGCCCACCGAAGCACTGGAGGCCATTGCTACCTGAATGAGCAGCTTTACATCTAAGTTCTTTTATTTCAAACAATGAAAAGATATGTTCAAGGCTGCCGACTCTTCCCATCAAATGCTACCCCAGCTTCTCACTCGGGCCCCATTGTGGCACATTGTACCTATTTGTCGAGCCACTTAAGTTTAAAATGTGCTTAACTTTAAAATGTGTTCAAGTCTCACTGACTCTGCTACCAGGGTTTCCTTATACCAAGCCTCTTAAAAGCGATCTATGGAAAACGAAGGGTGAAAAAAGTGACACAGAAAAAGGAGGAGAGATCAGCAAGAAAAAAGAAGCAAACTGGTGAATACAGACTATGCCAACAACAGAGTATGTGGGGAATGAAAAATGTTCAGCTCTAGCAATAATCATGTATCTTACAACTCTGATGTCCCCTTTCTCCTGCTGTTGAGAGCCCCTTCACAAGCAGAATATCTCAGTTCTGTAAATTGTGCAAAAATGTAGTGGTGCTTTACGGATCTGCAGAACTAGGATTAGCCTCCACAAAGTAGTTTAATTTATGATTTACTCAGGATTTGAGCTATGGGTTTTGGGCTTCTCAGTTCTGAGGATAAAAGATCAGGAAGGAAAGAGAACAGTTACTTATCTTACAGCCATTGTGGTTCACTGAGTTATGTGGTCTATATGATGTGCACTCGATGCACATGGGATTAAACTGCTTTTTTTTTTACTATCTGCTTCCATTATAGGCAGGGCGACGTCCTGAATGTCTTCCTGCCCATCCCAACCTTTCCTGATTCAAATGCAGGAAATAACAGAACAGACTATAAAGTATGGTATAGATGTAAATGCTACATGTAAGTCTTCAGAGCCTTGTCTCTGAACTTACTCTTGCTGAACTTTCACTTTGAAAGTGTCTGTTCACAGCAAAAGTCATGGACAGAAGTGCAAAAAGCAATACTCAGTTCTACATACAAAACTGGTCTTTGTGTCAGTATAAGGAAAAGGAACAGCTGTGAGTCCTCCAGCTGCTCTGCTGTACCTGCTGGGCAGGCAGATACTGCTCCATGGCACAGGACACAGAGGAATTCAGCCACAAAGCAGCTTCTGGGGTGGTATAACAGGGACATCTCTTGCACACCATGCCTCAGCTACACCTAATAACTGACTGTGCACATGTTCTCATAGGACAAATGCAAGGAAAGAAAGTTCACTTCAACATCCACATCAGAAGGTGCCAATTAGCTGCATAACCAAAGAGCCAATTTGGCCAAAATGTGGTCAAACCCGTTTGTCATGCAGACTGAAATTAAAATTGAGCAATCCGTAAGATCAGCATTTGAAGGATTGCCCTTCTTCAGACTGATGCCCACTTTTCAGGAGAGGAGGGACTAAAAGCCACCACTCCCCATCTAGTATGGAGATGGCCCACGTAGCTCTGTTTTCACATCACCACCAAACCTGGAGAGCAAGTTTCCAAAGAGACAGATAATCTCAATCAACAGTTTCAAGCCAGGAGCACTTTAACAGTAGAAGGTTAAGAGAAAGTGAGAAAGATACCAGTGAATCCTTTTTTTTACAGCAGATCTCTTACTAGGTATCAGAAATGATCTACCCAGAAATGAGCCACGGCAGGCGGTGCCCTCAGCACACACATGCAGATGTCACAGAGGCAAAATGCCAACTTCAGTGGATATTGCTAGAAAAGAGAAGACAAACTTAGGTGGACTGTGAATCTGTACTCAAAGCAGAAGCTATCTAGACAGACACATGAAGAGCAAAAGAAAACAAATTCTTTGACATTTCCACATATATCCTGTACAACTGGCCCACCTGTCTGGGATGAGTCTATAAAAATGATTAGAAAAGGATGGATTGCTTTCGTAAAAAGAAACCTGTTTTCACTTGGTTAGGCAGCAGCACTGACTTCAGTCACGTTAGCAGCCAAATTTTGAAAGGAACATCTACATACATGTCCCACAAATTTTACCAGACTATTTATTTGCTGTGTGTATGTGAAAGTGCAGAAATTCACAAAGAGGTGCTTTCATGTTCAAAGGAGCTAAATTGCAGTCCTCATGCAGACTAAATCATCAGTGAAGTCAGTTGGAATTTGTCGACACAGGGTTTGCCAAATTAGCCAAAAACAGGCAATCACATGGAAAAGGTAATCAACTCACAAAATAGGTAATCAGACTTACAAGTATGTGTTTGCTCTTGCACAATTTTCGACACTATTAAAGAACCCTTTGTGGCCAAAAGCCTTTAAAGCCGCACATAATCCCAGGTCTTCATATATTTCTGAAATTCAAAATATTTGTAGTTCTTCAGAACTGCCTGTAAAAGTTAATGAAATATGGTGCAACAAGAAGTGGTAGTGACCACAGCTATTTTTTGATGACCTGTAAACAACCCAGATTAGCCCACCTTGCAGCAGGAAATCTAATGTCAAAAAGGGAGTCAGAAGATATTCAGTGTGTTAATCCTGTCACTGCTGTCATCTTTGTGCAAGTATGCCTGGACTCAACCACTTCTATCCCTGGGAAGCAGCACAGGATATGCAAAGTTTTTGGGAAAACATGCATTACCTTTCTTGCCTATTCCTTAGAGAAAGCTTTAATAATACTGAAAATAGTGGAAAATAGGAATATAAGTGGGAATATAATTAATCATATTTTTCTAGCTACCTGAAGTAGCTTCAATTAGTACTGCTCGATGTAAATGAGAGCAGAATCTAGCCCTGTGCTCGTAATTTGAAATTAGGACCCTATTAGCAGATGTCACTACACTTCTTTGCTAGCAAAGTTCACGGCTTAAAATGAAAGCTTCTAATATTACTAAATATTACAGTTATATTTTAGGCCTCCGGAAAGAGTTACTAATGTCTTAGGTCAGGAACAACTTGCTGTCTCTATTGTTTCATCAAGGATTTAGGTTTTATAATGACCATAAATGGGAATCTTAAACTGTTACTATGGATTGGCAGAGAATTTGTTTAAACAGAGAGCTATTTTAGAAGAGAATTGGAAAGGAGGCCTACCAGTGAGAAAGCAGCATTCACATTGTTTGTATTATTAGAAATAAAGATTATACAAAGGTTCCACTGGTAAATAAAAAGATACCACTTCTGACATAAGAATTCCCCCTTAGCCCTCTGAACCACACAGACAAACAACAAGCACAAACTGCCCTGACTCTGCTAACAATTAGTGCAATGGCAGAGTTAAATTTAAATTACAGTCTAAATTAAACTGAAGTAAAATGCTCGGAGCCATTTATTATGAGGGAAGTCTTGCAACATGGAGAAGTGGGTGAATGTCAGTCACAGCCAATACCCTGGGCTGCAGGGGAGTAGCTGGGTGTTATTTCAGGCACAACTAGAAGAGAGGCAAAACATTCCAAGCAATTTCTTAGTAACTGTTAGGCTGGTGACCTGGGGGCTGCACACACACCTTAAGCCCATAAATGACACACCTGAAGACTGGTGGTTCTCACACCCCCTGGGTTCAAAACACTTTGCATGACAATACTGTATGTACACAGTGTTGGTTATATCTTACTGCTTTTCACTGTGGTACATATTCTGAGAGGCTGGATATACAGCACAAAATTATATTAGTAGACACTTAACCAAAATTAAGCTTTGGTTCATCACAAAACATTTCTTATCCACTTTTTTTCATTTTGATCAAATTCCCTACAGAGTTTTTGTCTTGGAGTTCTTAGTTTTTCAAATTGTTCTAAAAATTTAAAACCTTTTAAGATAATCAAAGTTCAAACACAGTTTCTGAGTACATCATTTTAACTGCCTCATTTCTTTGAAGAATTGTGTGACCAAAAGACATAGAAAATCAGATTTAGAACTTAAAAACCAGGGTTGGTTACTTGCCATTAACTGACAGAGCTCAGTTTTGTCTGAAAATTAAGCATGTTAAAAAAAATATTTTTTGAGAGAATATTATTTGGTATGAGACCTTTTTAACTGGTTTTGTTGTTTTTTTTTTTAAGAAGAAGACATCTTAAGTACCTTGCAATATCTTTCATTTAACAGTTGGCAGAAGGAAACTCCCAGATGAACATTGGCCTCTGTCTTTCTCTTTAACCAGCTGAGTGATCCAAGCTTTTAATAAAGCTGTTCCAATTATTGTAAAAGTCATCTAGTACCTTATAGCCACAAATATTGACAGTTTATTGCACAACGCATTCATGACATTTGAAGGTCAGATCATACATAATACATACACTTTTATAAAAGTGTCTGGAACAAAGAGATACATGATCAGCAATTACATCTTACCATTCAATGGTATGATTTTATACTTATTTAAAATGAAATACTATATGAAATGCAAATTGTTAATAAAACACAAAATAGTTCATTTTCTGCATTTATCATTTTATTAATCAGCAATACCAAGTTCAGTTGTAGAAAATCAATGGAATGCCATTCATGCCCCAAGAATATTACAGTTAAATATCATTATCCTGCAAACCATCACATGTATTCTTAGCTCAGCATGAGAAGAAAGTAAGCTTCAAACTCTAATCTCACTACTGTGTACCTCTCCAGCCCTACTGAACTCCGTGTAACTTCACCACTTAGATTTGAGTCAGGACCTTACCATATTATGAAAATATAAGTTTTGGTAAAATTGAATTGAAATGAAACTGAAAGGAGTGCTGCAGACTTTTTTTCTAAATATATGCACATGCCTGCATGTCAAACTTCTTCACCTTCTTCCAGTGCTTGTGACTTTTAAGGCCATTCTAAAGTCATATGCACATGCACAAATGATATAATTAAAAGGTAAAGGTCTGTACAGTCAGACCTGTGCACAGTCCTTCAATGAATTCAATGAACATCAGAAATTCACAGAGCACAGCCATGAGAGTGCTTGTTTTTGCTTAAATAGTCTTCACTTCAATGGTATCACTACTAGATCCTGGAACCTCCACCTACCTCATGAGAGCTGAGCTTGCAGCAAATGACCATGGACCACTACACTGGTCCCTCTAACACCATTTTTGCCAGTTTAATTCAAAACTGCAGGATGCAAAATCTTTTTTCCTAGGTTCTTCACATGCAGGACTCTTCCACCACTCAACTCCTCCACCAGCTTTTCAGATCTACCACTCCAAAATCATGGCTCTGAAATCCCACTTCCTTAATTTGACTGTATAGATCAAAGCATTTTAGATCCCAAATCACCAAGTTTACCAGATGAAGTTCATGAAATTGCACTAGATTTGTATAATTTTACCACCAGAAAAGTTGATGCTTTAGAACTGGATGTACTTTGCCACCTATCAGAATGTCATTTTATCTAGCTTGTGCTAGTTCTTGCTTTCTTCAGAAGAGCACATCTGAGCTGCCAGAACACCTTATTGTACTTCACAGTCCAGAATGTGTATCTTCACAAGCAAAGCTGATACCTTTTGTATCAGAAGAGTTGTGCTTAAATATATACTCATGGATCTCTCCTTGGTATTTTGCCAATGTTCTTTGCCATCTATCCTCAAAATTTACTTTGGTGTCTGTTTATAATTTTGGTAGCAATGTTAGCTCTCAAACCCTCCATACAATGTGCTTTCCATGGTTTTGTCCTCCCTTTCTTAAAAAAGCTTAGAATATTCTGCAGTTTTACCAAATGTTTGAGCCAAAAGCAGTCTGTGATTCCCATGTCTCAATAGTTTTCTTACCCAAACCCTTGGCTCACCTGTCTTAGCTTTGATCCTGTCACATAAATTTGAAATGGGCACTTGATTACGGACCAGAGAGGACAAAGACTTTCCAAACTTTATACAGATTGTTTACTGCTTTTGGAGAAAATTCCAGTGGGGAATCTAAGCGCAGAGGCTATCCAACTGGACCATCTTTTGGATTTGTATGTATTATTTGTAGGCAGGTGTTCAGGTACCAGATGGCCTTAAAACCCATACTACTCAGGTTATAGCAGCTTCTACAGGCTGTCTGCATCATATTCCCATCTCTGAGATTTGCAGAGTGGCTACATGGAGCTTGATAAACACTTTTACCTAGCATTGCTCTCCTGATGCCAAGGCTAGATCAGATATCCAATTTGGGAGAGTTGCCTTACAGTCCCTCTTTAATTAAGTACTCCTGATCTCCCACTCCTGGGATGGATTGCTACTGCTGATTAAGCTCCAGAAGTAAGGATCTGTGGAGGCAATTTCATGAGGGAGAAAATGAAGTTGCTAGCTAATCAACTAAAATAACCATTAACTGGACTTCTGTGAATGAATATATTGCCTTCTTCTCGCTTCCATACTTACCCTGTTTCTTCCACATGTTAGAGTCTCAACATACCTATAAACCAACAGGTAAGATGTGCTTCATTATGACCTCTATCTTGTTCCTAACACACACATGGGACAAACAGAACCATTTGGTACAGTGTACAGGCTACACTATGAAAAAAATCCAAGTGTCAGTAAACTGTAAGAAAGATGATGAATCTGGGTGGAGGAAAGTGCTATTGAACTTATTTTCTTTAGGTTCTTCTCATGTGCCAAATAATGCAGTCTGAAAGATTCTAAAAGGCACAAATGAACACCCACCACCATATAGTTTTCAAAATCTATTAATATCTTTTAAAATCTTTTGAGTACTTGTACAGGAATATTTAATAATTACACTAGACAGGTTTCACCCTGAGTTGCTGGGTTTAAACAAATCCAAACACCAAACAAATCATTCTTTTTCAAGTCAGAGCCACAGACTTGCCTACATTCTAAGTAGCTCTCAGGCCATCAGGTATCACTGGATAAGTTCTTGCACACCATTGTTTAAGAAAACCTCTTTTCATTATTATTATTATCATCTTATCACAGGGTGGCAAAATCAGCACAGAATTGCCAGTAGCAGATCATCAGATTTATAAAAGCTCATTCTAATAAAGAAAAATGTAAATTATTTAAAATGTCACAGGAACATCTCTCTGTAGACACCGGTAAGAAAGAAACCAACAAAAGAATCAGTCACCTAAAAGCATCTGTACAGGTAGCTAAATTACTAATTTTCCCCTCAACAAAATGAGAAAGAATTAAAGATTGTCATTCCATTTAGAGCTTACTGATTACAGAGGTGGTGACAGAGTCTCTAAAGAGTGAATAATGTCATGGTGTGTATTACAACTTTTGGACTCTGACAGACTTTTCCAGTAACCGTATTTTCTTACTTTTAACTTACCAGTGCTGTCTTTAAACTAAATGACCACTTTGAGCTAATACCAATGCTTCTGTAAACAATTTTCCTCCCATTAACTTCTTTGGTACACGCCACTTAAGTATAACTTTCAACTTCTTTACCCATTTGACAAAAAAATGAGCTATATTTGAAAAAATACTTATAAGCAACTCTTAACTGCTGAACCTATTTTACTAGCACCCTTTCTTATAAATAAAATATGTTAATTATCTAATTTTTGCTATAACAGAAAAATATTGATTAAATTCATTACTTTGAATCTTAAGAAGGGATCCTTTAACTATTCACCATGGGTTTTTTCTTCATTGATTTAACAGTGTATTCTGGACCTACTGAAAACATGATATTTTCTGAAGGGGCTCATTAATTGTTTTATACTAATGATGTATCTCAAAAAGTACATTACTAGGTCAACTCATATCCACGTTTTGTAAAATAGCCTTAAAGTACACAGATACTATAACATGCTATTTGTGGGCTATAAAGATATGAAATGCTGCTTATGGAGCTGATATATCAATAATTCCGTTTTCCTTTTCCACTATGAAAATATAAATTTTTTTCATCTGAACTATCCTGGTTAAAAAAAAAAAAGAAAAAAAAGAGAAAAAATACTGTTTTGAATGTTCTCCTCTGATTTAGCTGAGCTTGTGGCAATAACTGGTTTAGGCATCGGCTTCAGTATGCTGGAATGATCCTGAAACTAATTTTGCATGTGTTGGAGTTGGACTGTGGCCACACACGTCAGTATGCTGGAACAGAGTTATCTAAATCCTGAGCCTTATTTTACATGTGCTGGTGTTGGACTGTGGCCCTGCAATCTTTTAGGTCTCCATCTGTAGCTATCAAAGCCAGGGTGTGCCCAGCCACTCGCTACTGCTCACTGCTCTCCTTCCACAGAAAAGCTCCAGGCTCACAACCACCCTCCCACACACACTGGTGTGACTGGGAGCTCTTCAGAGCCCTGGCAAGTCTCATCAACCTTTCTCTGAAGCCTCCTTGCTGCCATGGCCGGCCTGTTGCAGTGCATCACACTTCTTAGATCACTACGATCCTACCCGGTTATCAAGTCCCACATCAGTGACGAGAAATATCAACCTCTTGGACAGATGTTCCCTCAGATTCAACACCAGGTAAAACAGCCCACTAACTTTTAAGCAAGCTATGAAGATGAAAACCACAGCTCCCCAGCTGATGGAAGACCCCTCTGCGTTTCCCAGCATGACAGTGTTTTTCCCTGTCAGCCAAAGTCTAGTCCAAAGCTAGTGATTCTTTACTTCTGGGGAAGTGAAGAAGAAAAGATCAGGCACTCAGAAGCTAACAATACAAGCTCCTCCAAAAATACAAGAAACACTGTCTGTGCACCACTCTGGAACATCAACACAGAGGCTGCAATGGGGACTGAGCAAAGCAGAGGTCACTGTACAAGGTGCTTATCACCCCAAGATGAACTGGTAACCTCCAGGGACATACAGGCTGATGGTAATGTGATACAAAGTTTTTGCAAGCCTCCTTCTACTTATTTACAGTTCCTCCACATTAATCCACCAGTAAATACATATTTTAACCCATCGGGAGCATCTATAAAATTAGGAGATAATCCAGGCTTGCTTGATTTGCAAGTACATTTCTCTACCAGAAATTAATAACTTTTTGTCTCTATGGAGCCTAGAAAACTGAGGAAAAAACTTTGTACTAAGGTCAAAATTAGACATTCGAATGAAGATCAGACATTCGAATGAAATCAGACATTCTTCTCTGGCTGGACAGACACAAGTTAGCTTACTGTCTGCCTCAGAGACAGAGAAAGACTTATTTCAGAAGAAGGAGGGTTGTTCATTCTCTTAACTTATTAGCAATGCACTTTCTTCAGCTCCAACACCAAAAGAAATTCAAAACCCAGGTAGTCTGCATGCACGGAAGCACCTTTTGTTTAATAAATAATTCAAACATGTATTCCTTTTTAATTTAAAAACGGTCTGACTGAACAGTCAACAGAGTGAACTAAAGTTGGCAAAATACAGTGTTGAAAAATTAAAAAGTGTATTCAAGGCCATATTCATTTGCTTCACTTCTCATATACTGGAGAGACAGGCTGTGCTGAAGTTCTAGCTTTTTTCTTTTTCTTTTAAATTATACACATACAGTCACATGATGCTCACTTGCCTTTGAAAGCTGCCTTGCCCTGGAATTAGTCTTTCTCTCTTTCTGATACCAGTACAGCAGCTGCTGCTCCTCTACCTTATGAACATCATCAGAAATTCAGCCAAAATGTTCTCACGAGCTCCTCTGCCATGCCTGTGAGGGCCAGGCTGAAACTATCGACCATCTTGGAAAACAGAAATGCTGTAAAACATTCTGGAAATATTCAGATCATCATCTGAATTATGGTCTCGTATATCAATAAGTGTATAGTAAGGTACAGGAAACACATCTGGCTGCAAAAATCTGCAGACAATGATGCAATGAGATCCATTCCAGGACTGAATTTGTAACACATTACAGCAAATGCATACAAATACTTGGGATCAGTCGAGTGCATTTAGGACTGACTTTTCCTCTGGAAGACAGTCAAAAGCATATAGCATTATCTTAAACATGAATTCACAGGCTCAGTTTCTGTAAAACAAAAGTCTTAGCAGTAAGCAGCTAAGGATAAGAAAACAGCACTAATAGAGTCAACTCTTACACTTAGCCTTCTGTACCACAGTGTTTCAAAGAATTTCTTGAATCTTAGAGCAGACAGCAAGTAAAAAGTAATGCTGTGGTGAATCCTCCTTATTTCAGATTCCTGGAGATATACTCATTCCCCCCCACATCTCAAAGCAGCAGCAGGTACTTAATGCCTTCCCAGCAAAGCAAAACCTTTAGGCCTCTGCTCTTCTGAGTGTTTGGTTCCCATCACTGTGAATGGCTTTACCATTTTTGCATCCTTTCTGATCAGCAGCTTCTGAAGGAATGACCACTCTGTAACCATCAGACAACATCCACCTACATGAAATCACCAGCTTGATAACGCTCCCATGGCATTAAATGCTGACAGAAGGAAACCTTATCTCAGAAGGGTCAGATATGCAGGAAAGAAGATCTTTACTGGGAAGGAGAATAGGGGAAACCTAACCCTCATAAAGTAACACTGCCTTTATAGAAAATGACTTGGCAATAACATATCTTTCCAAGTGGACATACTTATTTAAAACACATCTTAGAGTCACTGGATGACAGACACGAGCCATTTTAGAACAGAAAGAAGTTTCACAAGTACATCTTGAATAATTACACATCATACGGAAGAAGACCAGGTTTTCTTCAAATTTTCACTGTTCTGAACAGCAGTAAAATTATCTGCACTATATGGGATAAAACCAGACCAGATAAACACCTTGTACAGATAGGAAACTTTCAACGTCTCGCTCTGCTGTGAAAAAACAGCCTATGAATTATGTGTACAAAATGCATCCCTAAATATGACAAAATACGAACAAATGCATCAGGATAACTATAGAGATTGTTTAGACCCAAACTCCTCCCCTGCAAGTCAGGGAGTCTTCAGATTCTAATTCTGGCCGATTACTAGCTTACACTGAGACACTATGCAGTAACTACCATCTCAGAGAACAGACTGATTTAAACTCTGAGAATGCAGGCTCCTGCATTTGTGGAGACACGTTTCCATGCCTTTTCAGGATGGTACTAGTGGGAGCCACTCCAATAGCCTGGCAAGCCCACGCAGAATTTGGTACATAACAAACTGGCTTGCAACCGATTCCATTTGAAAGCTGTCTACAGTGGGACTGGCCAACC
>NC_087562.1:15117212-15144712 GCF_036250125.1 Pseudopipra pipra | reverse complement strand
GGAGTCGGACAACAGAGCAGAAAAGCCTTGGGAACAGCATCAGAGTGGGAGCAAAAGTGAAAACTCAAGGGAGAAAATGCCATAAAATACTAACTCCTACAGTTTACAAATTCCAACTGAACATTGGAATGGTCTGGGTGGTTTAAGGAAAAAAAAAAAAAAAAAGGTAGGGTATCTGAACTCTGGGGCTCTATTTCCAGTACAACCACCGAGCTGCTGTAAAACTCAGTTTACCTATTTGACAGGCTTAGTTAATTAATGTTTGTAAAGTGCTTTGAGATCCCTGGATGATAGTGCTATATAGGTATAAAGTATTATTATACTAGAAAGTAAAACGTCCCATAAAATAGATATTGCCCTAAATTCTGGTAAAAGTTAGTGCAATAATGTAAAAAGCTGGTTATGTGCCTACATTAAACCCAGATTTAAAAGCATTAGCACATCACCAATGTGCTCCTGTTTGGCATGTGTTTTATGCCCAATACCCTACTCTGGCACATTAACAATCTGTGTATTCATTTATCAGCAGTACATTTTGAATTGTATATTTATGGCACAGTGCACTTTTCATAGCTGAAAATTAATGAACATGCCTCTCTCGTAACAAACAAGCACCTGTGCTGCATAGTTAGTAATCGGAAACAGATTTATTTTTATTAGTGTATATGTGGGCAAAATTTTTATTTTTTTTAAACTATGGTATGCTAAAAGCTTGATTATAAGCACATATTCTGCCAAAGGAGATCTTTGTTTTATAAACTTCTCCTTATAATTTCTGCCTGTAATATTTTCTTTTCAGATTTAGTGATAATGCCTTCATATAGAATGTAATCATTTGTTTGCAGAGCATACTTGTCTTGACAAATCAAGTTCTGAGCTGTTGCCGACCACTATTATAACAAAATGAAAATCTACAAGAAATGAGGAACACGGAACTGAATATTTAACCATTTCAGCTAAGGAGTACTTCCCAAATATCTTTTCATATCACTCAGAGCCCCAGTCAAAACCTGCACTGCCTGCATCAGTTTGGACAAATCAATCCCAGAGATGAATCCTTCCTATTTCCTAATTCATCAGTTTTCTTTTTTATTATATAAGCACAGAGTTTATCCCACGAATCAAGGAAAGATTCAAAACAACAAAACCTATATACATATTAAAACATGCTCCTGGCCTTTAGCTTAACCTTCATTTAAGTTCCTACTTGCTGAAACTCTAAGAGGTCCAGAATTCCAGCACAACAGAAAAAGTACAGTCATTCTGTGAAGTCTGCAGTACCTCACTCATTTATTGCTGAGTATAAACATCTCCTGGCACTGGCTTCACATATCTGTGGCCTTGTTCCTCCCTCCCATGGCTCCTTCACAGCCCATGGCCTGAAGAGGCTTTTTGGGGGTTAGAAATTGGAACAGAAAGAACAAAGACAGTTTTTCATCCCCCAACTATAACTGAACTAGACCTGTGTACAACTCAGCACAAGACACTTCAGCTTATGATAATGCCTGTAATATTACAGTCAAATAAAAGCCTTGTCATTGATAATGGTGGCAAAAGGGGTAGCTTATTCATTTGTACTTCACAGACTATCTGGGTGGAAAACAATCCCAAACTATGAAGATAATCAAATATTTCCTGAGGTGTTAATTTGGGAGCCTCCATTTCATTTTAGTAGACCACAACTTCAAATCCAGACTTGAATATAGACTCTTTCATTGAGCTCTTTAATCAAATTCATTTGTAAATTAAGCTACAAACAACCTGTCAAAGCCCATTAAGACACCTGAACAAAACTCTCCTGGAGTATGCACTGTACACCATCAAGCAGTATAGCACATCAAGCCTCAGATCTGCACTGCTCTTCTCTGTGGCTTTCTGCAGGACTGTTGGATGCAAACATCCCATTTCCATGGCCTACATCAAACAATTTTATGTTTGTTACTGAGATGGAAATACTAGTACAAGAATATAGCAAAAAAACGATTCCACTGCATTCATCCAGCTAATTGCCACCTTGATAATTTTCATTATATATCCCTTATGAGTTTTACACTCCCTACAACCTTAGGAACATACCCGGAATAGGGGGAAAATCAGCATTATTTCATGTCATCTATCTCACTCCACAAAAACACCTACTTCCAACAAAGAAGTATTTCTCATTATTTCAAATATAAACCAACCTATTAACAAACACAGTAAGGGAAAAAACTATGTATTTAAGTAGTACTTAAGTTGCAAAAAAAACTTTGTTGAAGTAAAAATCACAGCTGATGCTGAAACCCTGCAGCCCTGACCTCCATCAACAAGCCTGAGATTAATTGTCAAATCAGTTCTCTCTCTTTCCTGGCTGTTGGGAGTTTGACTTCTTGCAGACACGTTCAGGAAAAGCACCAGGCACAGCTTGTTTGCAACCTGGGCCACCAGACACAGAAAATCCTTCTAGTACTTCACAATCACTATCTCATTTCCACCAGCTCCTCATTTCAGAGCTGTCCAAGCTCAGAAACTCAGCCCTTTTCTCAGCGTGGTATCAGAATGGGAAGGCAACAAAGTTTTCCATCTCTTAACACCGAGAACTGGGTGGTGCTTTTCACGGTCCAGTCACAGCCCAGTGTGTTGTTTGAGCTGCATTTTTGCTTAGAGCTCAGCGAAACCAGGATTTGGTTTTGGGAAACTTATGTGCTTCATGAGTTGTGAAAGAGTCCCTGGGTTAAACACAGTAGGGTTTTCAGAACACAGAAGCTGGGAATGGAAGTAACATGTGGAAATTTTGGAGTCTTTGGGGAAACATGTACAAGCCATGCCTCACTAATAACTCACTATGAACAAAGGCAAAATGTTCCTCTGTGTCAGTAATGATATCTTCTCAGTTTGGCCTTTTAATGCTGATGTCAATAGAAGCCTCATTCAATTTTAAAGGTAGAATATGTTTCAGTAATTTTTACTGCAATTCTCTACTATATTTTATAGCAATAATGCTGTTACAGCTATGATGAACTAAGGACATAAACACAGCAGAATTTGCAAGAAGTAACAGCTTATATTAAAACTTAACTAATACCAAAACAGTTAACATAACCAGAAAAAGCAGAAATGTTTTTCAGGTACAAATTCTTTTTCAGGAGCAGAGCAAGCAACAAACCTCAAGCTCAATTACTGAAGCTAAACTCAAAACAATTATTCCCAGTCTACACTTATCTCATATTTAATAGCGTTGTTTGGTTTAAGATTTTTTTTTTCTTTTTAAGAAACAAATTCAATATTTGTTTTTAGGGAAAAAATAACATAAAGGAAATAAATTATTTGTTTACTTTTCAAGATATCCATTATAGCAAACAGGGAAGCATGGAACTCAATGTACCTGTGAAGTGATTCTGCCATGGCCAGCACCGTGCTATTGTGGTGAAGGACAGACCTGTAAACCAACATGAGTCTGTCCTGCACCTTACAAATATTGTGATAAAAAGCAAGTTTATTATAAAGGTCAGTGTCAGAGGCTAATAATTTTTTTTGTGGCAATTTAACCATGATGCCACTGATGACTCAACCCTTGACAGTCATCTTTTAAAAACTCCTAACCATACATTTCTAAAGAAATACGAGTTTGTGTGACACACCTTTCAGTGCTGGAGGATACAGTTAGTAGCTGAAGAAAATGGACAATTTGATAAGTAGAGAAAATACCATGCTTATTTTAGTGGTATTTCTGGGCTTTTGGATAGTTGGGTGCAAGATATTTTTGACCAAATCCTCTAATTCATAATTAAATAAAGTCCCCTTAATTTTAAAGGAGAGTACATTAGAAATGTTTTAGGTCAGTAAAATTAAAAAAGCTTAACTCTCCTTATCCAAAGGCCAAAAGGAATCCTGAAAGGTTTGCATACTCAAGTCTTCTGATGACTATCCATGAGAAAAAAAAAAAACAACTCTACAAAACTTCTATTATCCCCAGTATGAATTTACTGTTAATTGAAGTTTTGATAACTAGTGATAAAGTGGGAACTAATTCATCTGCTACAAACTCAGAGAATACTATTTGGATGCAGTTTGAAACAGAAATCACCAACTATCCTGTTTAAATATTAAAAACCAGAAGGGTGGGGCTCAGCTCAGCCTTCCTGAGCTCAACACACCACAAACCACGGCACTGCCACCATTTAGCTTTTGTGCACAAATGTTTATCCACAGATCTCAGTGCATTCAACAAAGAAAGCCCATCTGTATTTTAGAACAGCAGGAACTATAAAGCCTACATAAATATAGAATTACTTACCTGGGCTTACAGAAAAGTTTGTGGAAAAAAGAAGCTCATTTGATTTTATTCCCAATCCTATCCCAGCCCCATAACATCAACAACAACCTTGAAGTAGACTAAAGTAAACCTAAATATTTAAAGCTATATGTTCAACTCATTTCAGCACATATGACCCGACAGACTAAAGGACAAACATCACAGGTAGAAGCTATCACACAAATCAATACTACTGTGCCACTCCATATATAGATTGTTATAAGAAATGCACATTGCAAGACACTTGCAAAGTTACACTGAATAAAATATTTATAATTGCAGAGTGGACTTGATAAAAATGAACACCTTATTCTAATATAAAAAATACAATCCTTATTCACAGGCTGTTGTGCAGGTACAAACTGATGGGCCTCTCTATGACCTTGTTTTCTAAGCTTTCCATTTTCTTGCTTTTATCAAGTACCTCTTTGTTCTCAAAAACTTCTCAAGGAACCTTTATTGCAGCAATTCCCAGTGGTGGGAAGTTCCATCCATTGGCAGTGGTCTTCTGCATTGTTCAATAAGAGCCCCACAAAACACTGCTGTTGCATCACAGAACAGGAAAAGACATTTCCAACTATTTCACTGTAAGTCCTGGAAAACAGGAATCCTTAACATAAATTCAGAGGGAACTTTAAAACATAGAAACTACCAGGTAAGACAAGTACAATCTATCAAAAGAGGAAAGATTTTCAGATCCTAAATTTGGGTTGGGGTGACAGAAGATGGAGAGGCTTTGAGTCTATCTCCAGATAAATTTCACTAAGAGCTTAATATTTTCATATAAATTTAAACACTTTTATCTTAATAGAATATACAAAGTCCAACAGAGGTTGCAGCAGGTATGTTTACACAGGCACCTCTTCACCTGTCACAGGGACAGAAAGCAACAATTATTTAAAAGGATCTGAAACAACAGAGAGTTAGAAAACAGAGTAAGAAAAATTGTATCAAATTGAAACTGCATGGACAATTTAGGCTTAAAGAAGGTAATTACACAAACTAAATTATGGAAAATTCTCCTTCTGAGAAAAGCAGGGCATGGTCTTTAGTCTGACAAGTGGCCAAACATGTTTCTTAGCCTGCTGAAAAAAACTCCTGTAGCACCTGAGTCTCATAGCACTGGAGCAATCCAGAGAGAGCTGGAATCCAGTCTGTAAATCACAGCACACCTGAGCACAGTTCCCAGCACTGATACCATATAAGATGGTGCCTTTTGTTTCTTTGATCAAGAGTCAAGACATTTGTTCTAGATCCAACAGTGCAGTGAGATAAGCCTGTAACTTTAGGCAGGATGGTTAAAAGCATGTGATTTTTCAGAAGAGCTCACTGCCTGGCAGCTACTGCTTTTTCAACTGAAAATAAGATTCTTAGTTCCTTTGATTTCAGCTACTCATCAGTACAATGAATTTAATAATATATATATATAAAGTGGGAAATATATTATAAATATACAATTAATAAGGTTGAGTAATAGTCATCTGTTGAGTAATACTCTCCACTAAAATTCTTGAACCTCCCCTTCCTATTTAAATAATGAGATAACCCCCTGGATTTTATAGGGTAACACTTCTACATCTTGAAATTATACATCACCCAGATGCCTTGATGAATTAAGTTCAGTATCCCTGATATCAAGCGGTCATAGCACACACACTGATGTTATCATCTGTCAGTCAGCCTTACTCAGTGTGATCTCTCACACTGTCCTGGCACCCCCTCACCCATTTGCTGTACCCTCATCTCCTACTCTGCAGGGCATGACCCTGCTGCCCAGTGCAAGTACATCAGTCCCGGGAAATGAGAAGGCTGAAGGCAGCAGAAGCTTCTCTTTACAGTTATTTTTGTCAGAGAAACTATACCTGAAAGACCTGAGAGCATATTCTGCTCTCAGAGCAAGGAGCAGAAGCACTCAGAAGAAGTTAAGGAAATTTTCTATCCACCTTGTCTCCCCAAAAATCTGCCTGCTTTCATCTTTGAGTAAACTGGAGCCGGCTCACCAGCTCTGTTTTTTCTTCTCAAAAATACTAGCTTTGGGTACTCAGAAGGACTCTCAGATATAAAGCTGGGTGCTATTAAAGTGTTTATTTTTCAACCACTGTACTGCACAAAAAGATTCTGAACTTGGTTTTCTCCCATCTGTAAGTCTAATGCTGCTGTTCCTGTGCAAGCAAAACCCTCCATTCAAAATCAGTCATGTTCTCTACTTTTTATGTTTTATTATGATCAAAATGCATATTTATACCATTACATAAAACTCATAGAATATGTAAAAGGACATAACCACAACTGCAGTAAAAAATGGACCAGAAAGGACTTCTGTGATTTAAACTAGCAAGTGGTTTAGCTTTTTTTTTTTTTTTAGAAAAGAGGTCTCACAATGAGTTTTCTTTGTCCCTTAAATGAGACAATTTCAATGTAGTAGTTTGCTGTGCTCTCAGTTTGTGTGTAAACGATGTAACAAAGCATACAATTATTATTTCTCATGGGCTGTAGTGGAAAGCCTGAAGGACATTTTCTTAAATTTGATGCTTACCTCTTTCCCCAAAAGGTTATTTCTCTTTAAAGTTAAAAAAAAACCCCAACACAAACCAAACCAAAAAATAAAATAAAAATAAATGGAAAAATAAAAAAAAGGAGCTATATTACTGATAACAAAGGTTTTAGCATCCACTAAAATGTCAGCTAAAGTTGCCAAATAAATACTTACATGGTGCTGATGATTGTTTGTTTAGGAAAAGGAGATTTAGCTGCTCACATGTTCATTAGCACACACAGAGAAATGGATGAAAAATTCTTCTGGTGCTTAAAACTGATGCCATGGTCGCTGCTTACAAGTATTTCTAATACACAGTGGGTAAAAAGTGAATAATGACCAGATTAAGATATTAAAGGAAAGCAATGATTGAACTTTTTTTTTTTTAAATGAAGCAGCCAACAAAAATGTCCCTTCTTTTTTTTCCTGGTTACTCTATAAACTCAAAATGCTTGAAGCAGATTGCCTGTTATTTTAGCAAATATGGTGAATTCTGAGTGTGCCTGTGCTTTTACATATTTGAGTTTTGCAATGATTCAGGCATTATTGCTCTGTAATAGGTGTGGCTGCCTTTGAAATGTAAGCTCACAGCTTCTGTAGTCAGTGAACCATTGCTGATAGGGCTGACTAGTCAGAAGCAAAACTGGCTAGTTATGAAACTACTATAGTATATTCTTTATCTCATACACATTTAAAGGATTTACCTATCTATCCCACTGCAGACCTACTCATTGAGTAGGAGCCAACAGCATATGATTGTGTTAATTAATCTGCTATTGTGAGTAAAGGAACAGCTGCAGTGGTCTCGTGGATACGTTGTCAAAGGAAAACAATGTAATGTTAAGCTTCTGACTGCATATTCTGTTACAAAGGAGGTTTACGAGAAGTTAAATTCATAAATCACAGATCATTTTTATAATAATAATAAATATCATCTGACCTTTAAAGGAAAGGTTTTAGCATTCTTAATTTCAGTTTGAAATATGTTCTGAAATACGATACTTAAGCTTTAACCCAATTCTTTGTTTTGAAAACAAACATTCCCCAGAAATGATAGGAAATGGTAGTAGCTATAGAAATGACCTCTGACTGTACTAGATACATGCCATTGTAGTTTTAACAAAGATCAGAGCCCAAAATATCAAGTTAAAAGAAAAAATTGTTGGCTTCCATCCAATACCTCTTCTAATAAAAACACAATTTCCAATATTATACAGAAATGCAGAATGAAAGGAACATTCATTACAGGGAAAACACTTAGTATTTACATAGGATTTTATCTTTTTTTTTTATATGGAAAAGGGTACAAAAAAGACTTTTTCCTAAGTAAAATAACATAATCACTTTTGTGATTCAAATCTACCCCCTACCAAATCCTTTTGGACAGTATATACATCAATCCTTTCATAAACACCCAAGTGGTGACTGACCCAAAAGAAAGAACAAACAGGATTTTTTTATGGCTGGCACTTAGAATATAACCATGGAAAATTATGTTAGAAATTCAAGTAGGAAAAGTTTCACAATTCAAAGATGCCTTGATTAAATAGGAACCTTGTGCTATGGCCAGCATGATTTTATGAAAACACCTTGAGAGCCTTTTAATTCAGAAGTGAATTGCTTTTTGAATGAACAGAGGAACATCTGATACAATCCTTATTTTAAATAACAGGGACTGGATTCTCAGTGGGGACAATCAGCAAATTCCATTGGCATTTATATGCTTATGCCACTTTACACCAGCACAAGTGCTGGTCCAAAAAGTACTATCTGTCAAGCAAACATGTCAAATTATAGAATTCTTGCTTTGTTTTGTTTATTTCCTTTTCACAGTTGTACTTGGCTTTATTGGCATATATGCTTTTGATTAAATTAGCTGCTATTTTATTTTTCTTAATCATTTCTGTCTGTCATCTTTTTCTTTTCTCCTTACTTAAAAAAAAACTGTTAAATTTGTGAAAACTAAGACCTAATCCAGACCTCTGGTACATTGGAATGATTGATGATTTCAGAGGAACTATGCCAGTTTAAGTCTCTACAACGTCCTGGCACCAAAAGACACGTTTCACTTCAACTGGAGTGGAACATATAAGAAAGTCTGAAGTAGCTTTATTTACAATTTTAAATATGATTTAAAACAAAGAAAAAGAAAGGAACATAATTTAGATATGAATCACCAGTGTACAACTTGATAACCCAGCAGTGACTGTATGGCACCAACAACAGATTTCAATCCAACAGCAGCCTCCAAGGGAAGAGAATATTGCCAGAAATTAGGACCCCAGTGTTTCAAGCCCAGGAAAGTAATATCTTCCAAATTAAAGGGTTGTTCAGAATAAGAATCATTTTGTGGCTCACAAAATGCAATATGACCTGTGGTTACCTCAATAAATTAATAAATCTAATAATATCTGTGGATATTCTTCTTCTTCAAAGTAAATTCTGGTATTTGTACACCCTGTATCCCTCAGAAATAATATATGAGTTCTTGAGAACTGTCACCTGTATTTGGGCTTGTACACACTATTATTTAACAGATCTGGCTATGCTTTATTAAAATATCATCATGTACCTACTTTCTGAAATACACATACACTACTCACCTCAACTGTGTAGAATTGCCAGTTGCTTGCATAAGATCATTAAAACAACACCTTGTAACTTCAATCAGACTCTGTGAATCCATGAGCATCAACAGTAACTGGGTTGATGACTTCAGTGAGGTTGATTGGGTTGGGCTTTCATTACTACTTAGTATTAGGTTTCTCTTTCCAAGTCAAAATTGTCAAATAGAACAATTTATTGGACTTTTTAAAACCTGATTAAAACAGTGCTATGGGATAGGACTTAGTTTGATGTTACCCACTATTTTCATTTGACAAAATATGCCATAATTTTGGGGAAAAGCATATTTATATTTAAATAGGAAATCACAGCTTTTATTAACAGTACAGTTCCTTTCAGGCTAAGAAGAGAAGAATGCATGGCAAGAAGCAAATTTCCTAAATTTCCATAATGGATATCTAAAAAGTTCCCATAAAATAATTGAAATTAAAAGGTACATTGGAATAAATATTAAATTCAGTCAAGATTATGACTGGAAGGCCACTCATACAGCCTCAGCATCAGACGTAATGATATTTTTTACTGATGTTCTCTTTCCTCAGAGATTAAATGAATCTACTTTGCCAATTAACAACTGATTTTTATCTCTGAACCAGTTTCTCCTGGATGTTAACACAAGTTCATTAAACTGATGTGTGTTCCTCTACAACCAGTCAACCAGTAGGTAGTGAACTTCTACAAGGTGAGAGAGTATTTTATGATCCTTTGGATAGCCAGAAAAGCAAGTAGACTGGAGGTGAGATTAGGTAATAGCACTTCAACTAACCATTTGGTTGTTAACAATTGTTAAAGGCCTCTACAAAACACAGAACATCTTAAATGGAAATAAACTTAACACCAACTAATAAGAGAGACATCTACCCTTTAATTAATGGAAATGTGAAGGGTGTTCTAGCAATCTGAACATTGCTTATGGTTATATATCAGTCAACATATCAAATTAAAACTATTCTAGGAGATTCCATCAGTTGTCAAGTTGAACAACTAGTGCTGCTTTAGCCATCAGCCTCAGCAGCCACTACTTACTAAAGCTGCCTGGTTAAAAACTCACACTAATTTCTGTTGTAATTGCATCTATTTCAATGTACTGGACACTTGCCATTGTGTGACAGAAAAAAAAATGGTCTCAGCCAGTTCAAGAAGAATGATGCAAATATAGAGTTATCAACCTACTTGATAGCAGATACAATAATACTTTTACTTTGAACCTACCCATGATGAATACTGGCTGCAGAAAGATCTGCAATTTTCTAAAAAAAGAACTACAGAATCCAGCTACAGAAACTCAATATAGGCTAGCATATAAATCACTAGACTGAAACTCAGGAGTTGCTCCACTGGCTCTTCCACTGGAATACTGAATGACCTCAGGCCAATTCTTTTGTATTTCTTGCCTAAGTTTTGCAAACTGTTGAATAGAATTAGCAATATTTTTACCTCTGCTCCAATTGTTTTGAGATTTATCAACTAAAAAAAAAAATTAGTGTAAAAGTTAGCTGTTTATGTGTTAGACATGGAGAAACTGACCCAGTGATGCTGGTTAAATATTTTTATTTTACGAATAACTGAAATAATGTGTTACTATAAACAGATCTGTCCATCCTGGAATAAAACACAGATCTCTATAGAAAACATCAAAAGACAAGGCAAAATAGACTCCAAAAACAAAGGAGCATAAGATAAGAAGTGTGATAAGAAGTGGACACCATCTACAAAGAAACATGCATGGAGAGAAATCTTTAAAGCTTTTGAGTCCATACTATGCAGACAGTCAAACAGACTTTCCCAAGACGTAGACAGCAAAGTACTTGACACACTGTTAGTAGCATAAAGATGCATCCATTTCTAATGGCTGACTTTATACAGGTATCCAGGCATTTGAGCACTTAACTAAATTTGGCAAGACTTATAGAACTTTACTGTACTTATTGTACATAGTCCTTACTTATAAACCCTAAGACCTGATCACATCATTAGCTAATACTTCTCCAAGAGTAACCACCAGGAAAAAAATTCCTCCCTAAAGGCCCTCTCAGCAATAGGACACCTGATTAACATCATGTGGCTTTTGCCAGTACACTAGGGACAAAAATATATTTAAAAGAAAATCAGCAGGAGGTGCAACAGTTACACAGGTACCAATCCCTAGTATAAGCAGTACACAGAAATACAGAGGTAAACAATAATAATGTGCTATAAAATGAAAGGAAGAACAAAGATCCTCACAAACATCATCTTTCCAAAGCTCACCTCAAACCAAATGAGACTGTAGGAACTGCTAATACCATACAGAATATTCCACCTAAAGATTGATGGTTAGAGCCTGCTTACATGTGCTGAAAAACAGCCATCATCAGCTAAGAGTTGGTTGGTAGGTATAAGAATGCACTGGCTTGATGGTACATGGGAACTATGCCCTGCCTCTGCTGTGGCAACAAAGTCAGTCTTCAGACTCAGTGGCTCTCAATCTGAAATCTCTCCTCAGTACTAAAATAAATAAATAAGCAAAACAAACAAGCAAGAGAGAAAAGTACCAATCGGTTTAGACTCTATTCACCCCTCATCCCAAATGAAGATGACAGCTGTGGACCACCAGCAGAATCATGAAAGGACCAGGATAACCTATCCACAACTCAGTGGCACACCACATCCAGGCCCTAGAACAAAACATCTGATTGGGACATTAGGAAGTTCTTGTCACTACGCAGAGTCAACTGGAACCAGATCCCAAACAGATTTCTTCAGCCATTGGAAGCTCTGGCTGATTGCTGAATATCACATCATACTAAAAGTAAATAGCAAAATAACTAAGAAAATCTTCTAAGGGAAAGTTAAAAACCTTCCCAGATTTGAAACTGAACACATGGAAGACAGGACAAGCATAAACAGTGCTTCCTTCTGAGACTGCAAGCAATGAGTGACAGCAAGACAGACACCAGACAGAATGCAGCTTCGTTCTTGACAATACAGAATTAAAAACCCCTAATGTTTTTAACAGTTTTCAGTTAACTCTGGCAATGGAAGTCGTGAGTGAAACTATTAAATGTGCAGTGCATGATCAAAGACTGTCAGCATTTCAGAAAGAAACAGATTAGGGGGTTAATGCTGACCAAAGCCTGAACTCTGTAAACCCTGCGATCCTTCCTTAACCAGGTAAACTCTGTTAACCCTGGTTAAGGGCTTGTGAGACAAGGTCAATACAGTCGAGACCAAAGTTTAAGCTATTCAGTATCTGAGGCCCAAAGGAAAAGGAAGGTTATGAAGACTTATTTGAAAGCTAAAACACGTAGAGGAATACTTTTTTAATCTAATTGTCTAAACCAGTAGTTTGAGACTGCTATTGGCACAGATGCCCAAAAGATCTCCGAAACCTTAAAGAAGAGTTGTGAGGCAGAAGACACCCTTTTCACGAGGTGTTAGGGCAAGAGAAACAAAAGCTGCTGGTTTGTCTGCCTTCTGACTTCCTTGAGACAATTCTACCAGCAGATTTTACAACTAAAGCAGATTTTTGGTAGACATCAGATGTTTCTGACAGGAGTCACAGTGCAGGGGACTCAAGAGGGAGCAGTCTGCAGTACAGCATGCTTAGAACTTCTTGTCTCCTCTGCTCCAGACTAGCAGATTGTTATAAAGCAACTGTAGCCTTAAGTATCCTTAAATATAAATGCATTCTAGTGAAGAATAAGAGAGGGGGCATGTCAGAGCTGAGTCTTCAAGGGCTGAGCTTTACAGACTATGATTTTGGACAGATAGCAGTGAAGCAACCACAGTGCATGTTTCCTGAACATGTCATGTGCTATAAGTGGGACACATAAGATCAATGATTTGGTAGCTTCCCATCCAGTTGGAGGTGACCATACTGCATTATCATTTTGGCTGTCTGTTTTCCTCTTGTAGCTTAGGTTTAGAGTTACTGTATTCCAGACACAACAGTCCCCCAGTTACATCCATTTACAGGGAACGCCCTTCCAGAAGACTGTTGCCCACCACTCCAGGTAGCATAAAAAACTGGGACATGTCAGAAATCCTGGGTATCTGCCCCTACAAAGCACCAACATTGAGCTGGACTTCCACAGCCAAGACTTCCATTTTTATATGATGCAGCCAGTATCACAGGAAAAGCAAGTATTTTCCACACATAAAAAACCCCCAAAGTATGGTATTTTGTATTATTCACTTACCTCATTGTTTTTGAATATTTTCACCATTGCATTATTAACTCCTGTAATAATACTATTTTATTTAGGGTATTCTCATCATATGCATTAGAACACTCATCTTCTAGAACTATTATTCATGGGAAAATAAGAAATAAGGGGTAAAAAGCTTCCTTATTTTTCCAGTTTAGTCACTAGGGGAAAAAACTAACTACATCAAAACTAACAAAGCTGTCATCTTGGGTTAAAAGACAATAGAGGCAGATTCTGCCAAGGGGGCATGCACAGATCTAGAACCTGCAGATACATAACCACACACTTTGGGTCACTAGTGAAAACACGGTATTGAAATAAAGTATGGTTCTTTCCATTCTATATCTATTACTACAGAACAGTCCTTCAGTGTATGACATTGTCTTGTCCCCTGAAGAAAGTATTTACAAGATGCTCCCAACTTCACAGTAATTTTATCAGAAAACGTATATATTCTAATTTTTTTACAATCTATTTATACAGCAAGATAATTCTTAATGATCTGTGGGGAAAAAAAGATCCAAAAGGAATTTTAAGTGAATAAATTACAACAATGTTATTTAAGATTAATTTTTTTTAATATTGGTAAGCAGAGGAAAGAATATGCCTATTCTTAATTTCATTTGGTACCATGATAAAGTAGAAGCACTGGAGAGTAGTAATCGCAAGAGTAATTTTAACTGCACACTATAATATGCTGGAAGTGACTTACAATGGCATCATTATGCAAAGTCTATTATATTTGTCAAAGCCTTTTAAGTAACAGCAATGGAAACAGTGAGAAGAATAGCAAGATGGGCCATCAGATGAAGGAATTATATTCTGTGGAAAAATCTTTTTTTGAATCCTCTCATGATAGTTTTAATTTTAGTGCTTCTATAAGGAAACAAACAATTGTACTGATTATATGGGTCAAGGCTTATTTTTTAAGAGATAACACCTCACTATATGAAATTACAAATTTGTAAGACAGTGCAGAACCACTCAAGCAGCTATTCTTAGAAAACAAGTTTCTTATCTGATCAAACATTTCTTGATACCTTATGAAGAGCAAGTCAAAGGACATTAAGAATCACAGAAGAGAGATTGTTTAAAATACAGGAGACCTAACCACTCATCTGGATTATACTACCCAGAATCATTACCCAAATGGAAAAAGCATGTCTCTTTTTTAAGTAACATTAGTACAGAGTGATTTTTTATGGCATCAACCAGAAAAACTATTCTGTCTTACCAATCACAATACTTTCTATCCCAGCTTAATATCTCTGCAAACCAGTACCCCAAAACAGCTTCATCCAAAACACTCATCCTACTGATCAGAACTTACATAAAAAATGTCTTAAATGGATGGTATCTTACTATGTCTAGATTATCAGTGTTTAATGTAAACAAATACACAGAACATAAATACTGAGAACAATTAAGCAGCAAATCAGGAATTGAGATCTTTGAGATCTATGCTTTAAAGACACTTGGAAGAACTTGGTATTATTCTTTCTGGAAATTGTTTTTAAGTATATTGCAAGGAGACAAAATTAATCATATCCTTAAATCCTTTGGAAATAGAGTAGGTTTCAGAGTTAAAAAAAGCACTGTAGTGGTATTGTGAGAAGCAACATTAATAGGGTTACAATCCCTCTCAGTTTTTAAAGTCATGCTCCCAACACTACATACACAGGTGTGCTCCTACCTTTTACATTTTGGAAAGACACTGAGTCTACCAAACAGTATATTTGAACTCAATATGTCCAT
The DNA here is from genome assembly GCF_036250125.1 of Pseudopipra pipra. NCBI lineage: Eukaryota > Metazoa > Chordata > Aves > Passeriformes > Pipridae > Pseudopipra > Pseudopipra pipra. The sequence continues at coordinate 15,129,312 of NC_087562.1, read as the reverse complement.
AACCAAAGAAGTTCCAGTCATATGCACACATGAAGCAGCAGAAAAAGCTTTAAAAATTGGACTTGCTAAATTTTAAAAGTCAAGCCAATTTTTAAAGCTTGACTTTAAACACATAAGAGTCCCTCACTTCTCCTCTATCATTCACCTGCCCTGAAAAAGACGGAGGGGGTTTTAAGACAAAAATCTTTTTTCCCCTTATTTAAAATCTATACTTCTTGTTCAATTTAAAAACAGGGACTAAATTAAAACTTTTCTTAATGAAAAAACTACTGGTTATATGCACTACAAACATCAACAAGTACTAAAAACATCTTCCAGATTTCACGGCCCAGTTGTCTGATCCAGAATACTAACTTGTATGATGTACAATGTATAAGCAAAGTGAAACTGCACTGTAGAAATTTGAAATGCAATCTCGACAGTTCTTAATTTACCTCTTAGGACCCAAATCAGGGGCTGAGATCTGCACTCCATGCTCTTCTTTTGGGTATAGCAGACTCAAGTTGTGGAAACTTCGCTGAGACAGAATAAACTATTTCTATACATAAAATAAAATAATGTGAATTAAATATATCTGATCTTGTTTTCCCTTATATCTAGCACTCCTGGAAAGCTATGTCAAAATTTGCATTCAAGATGCTGACCAGTAATGTACGTTTTAACTTACTGTGGCAAATAGAACTTTGTGCCATATGGCTGATTAGAGATATTCTCTCTCTTTTTCTTCTCCTCTAAACAGCTGGGTGAGTAACAACAAGCAAAAGACAGTCAGCAGCTGCACACTGTTATCATTACTTTGATACTGCTTGAAGGAATCTAAGCCTTCCACAGGTATGCACCTGAGATTAGAGGCAAAGAATTTTCCTCTCTAAATATGAGAGGAAGCAGCTATGGGAGTTATAATTATGTTTTACAGGTGTCATCAGAACAATGCTTCCAAATTTTACCCAGAACAAACATACTCTTTTTCTATTTTGTGATTGAATTTTTCAAAGACCTTCAGGGAAAAGATATTATTGTACAAAGGCAACAACAGTGAGTAAATAAGTATAAAGGCAAACACTTCTATTGCAGACTTCCCAACTTTATCTATTTCACCCATGCAACTTCAGTAGTTATCCAATAGGATCTGCAAACAGAGCATTAACCATTCAAGCTCTGTGTTTGATTACTGTGTACCAGGGATTCCCAAGCTGGAATTCCACTGCACCCCCCACAGCTGGCAGAGCCCTTGCTGGTAATCAGAGGACAATTAATGAGCCACGTGGCTCTGGCTCCTCATAAGTCAAAAGATATTTGGAAAGGATAATGGCTGTAGGAACTTCACCTAATATTACTTTCTGTGCAACCAGTGTTTTAGTGGCCACAGGAATGCCTGATCTGGAAGAGTATCAACTGCAGCTGGAGCTAAGTGGGAACAGGGAACTTGAAACAACAGGTGAGACATGTTGCATAAGCGAGGAAGACTATGGGCACCCCCCTGGGCCACACAGCACAGCTTCTCTTCTACCATCCCATCTGAAGGGGAGTGTAATTCATAGCTCTGAGGGGTAATGCATTTTAAGTCTTCCATTGCTGTTTTATTATAAGTAAAAAAACCCCCACAAACTACCATGATCATAAAGATGTTTATGAGACAACTGCAGTCAGGTTACCCCTTCTCCCTGAGGAAAGGGACCCTACCTGTGGAGGAAAACAAAGCAAACGCACTTTTTTCAGTTTTCTCCTACAGGGTTTGGAGATGATCAGGAGAATTTTTTCGGCATCTTTGGATGTTGGTTCTTCCTTCTACATTAAATAAGTGCATGGCAGGAATATTAGCCAGAACAGTACAATTGAGAGAAAAATACACTATCTGTAAGAAAAGTTAATCTTTTTTTTTTTTTTTTTGCATGGTATGTTTACACTTACAAAGACTTGAGGCTAATTCTCCTCCAGTCATCATACTAAAACTCACCACTAGAGCTATGTAATCAGTCACATGATTAAGAATTTTGAAAGTTCATAATAAATGATGTGTGAAACAGCACAAATCAAAGTAATACTTGCACAGATTTCACAAGCAACTATATTGTGATCTTTTCTCATGTAACTCACGAATAGGAAAATAAAATCCATTGGGTATATAAGGTTTCCATCTAATCAGGGAATGACAATTACAGCACTAATTGTGGTCTTTGTGAATACTGAAGGTCTTTTTCATGCACACACATACATTTTCTGGACAGAAACCACCCTTTTATTGTTGGAAAGCACCTAGAAATCTCTGGACACTACTCTACCAGCAGCTGTGTTATTTTTCTTTAAGTTTAAATTATTGCACATGGCTATCGTTGCTAGGTAGGACTTGGCTTCCAGCGTTGTAACACTGATGGCTGAAGTCTGGGCTGGACTATGAAACAAGCAAAAATTCAGAGGTGAAAATTACCTCTGTGGGGGTGGTTTGCATTTGTTAATGCCTTTTTAAAATTATCTTGGATATCTGCTTGAGCAAGGTATTGCCAGTCTCTGCTCTCCAGGCATCCTAGCACTTGTACTCTTGTTGCTTTCAAGTTCAGTGTCACCGAGATACTTTCAGGCAACAGATCATCTAATGAAGAACAATATGATGTCAGTGTGTAATGACTTCTTGAGAAAAAGAGTGATGTTATTCAGCAATACAAAGAGACAGTCTCACTTTCTTCTCAGATAAACAACTTCGTAATGAAAGATTGTTTAGAGGTAAAGAAAAACTGAAGGAAATTTAAAGGGGCATAGCAGCTTGTGTGTTAAAAAACCCAAACACCCACATTTTAAATATTAATAACAGACAGAGCCACTGATTCCATTTCTATTGACAGGAAATTAAAAAATAAACACATAAAAATTCAGATGAGGATTTAAAAAAACATTATCCAGTGACAGACACCAAAGAAAGGAGTATCTCACAAAACACAACATTTACAGAAAAGCAGTCAAAATCATCACTGTGCTCAGGTTTGGCTCCAAATTGCTGCTGTAAACTCACATCTGATGTAACTGATTAAAACATAGTAGATGGCACTGGTATACCATGCAGAACTAGAAGTTTTAAACTACAAACGCTACAAGAGTGTACCTTGATATCTACACAATTCACACCAGTCAAGCAGTATCAGGAAGGCTTGAAGTGTACCTGCTTTACATTTCTTCCTAGTCTAAGTCCACTACACTGCCAAAAAGTGCTAAACATCTGTACTGTAAATGCAAATCAGGTCCAAATCCCTAAAAATCTGTGTATCTTTAGTTCACTAATGCCACCAGTACTCCACGTGCAGCAAAAAGATGATCATTACAAAAAGATGCCATGAGCAATTTTTAAATAGAATCCATTTACATTTACCAGAATCTTACTGCTAGTCTTGGTTTGTTGTTTTTTGGGTTTTTTTTCTAATAGTGCTAAATAGTCACTTGGGAAAGCCTGTTCTGTACAAGCAGTGCACACATAAGCTTAATTCTTCAGCAACTTCAGACAGGAGTGTAAAATGCAAGCTGGAGTCCAAAGGCAAGGAGGTAGAGCTCTAGTAAATCTGATGCAAAGCCTAATCCGTCTTTTGTCTGTACAGTCTGTGGAATATTTGAAAGGGAAGCAAATACACAAGCAAACATTGCATTGCATGAAGTTCCGAATTTCTGTTCACCGACCCAGACGCAGATAATCAAAGGGAAGACCTTATATACCAAAAACTTCAGAGCAGGTCACCTATTTGTCCATATCTCTCCTCACATATAGGCTGCATTCCAGTTTATCAGCAGGCTATGCTATAAAAGAGTCTAAGAAAATAGTAGATGCAATATTTATGCCAGCAAAAACTATTTCTAGTGCTAGTTCTGTGCACGCTCTCTTTCAGCATGCAACAGAGTAGATGGACAGCTTTTGTGGTTTCCTATCACTCTGAAGCACAGTGCCTCTTTCCTGGTGCACGATCTTGCAAGTTTTTAGAGCAGTGACATTCCTGCTGTTGGCACTGTCACAGGCCAACAAGCCTGGTTAGCTCAGTGCTAACGCCTACTGAGCTCGATCACTGGTGTGAGACGGGGTCGCACTGACAAAATACCAACCACAAACCTGGAAGACTCTTAGTTCACACTCTTGCCCTTCTAATTTATACTTCAAAAGATAATAATAACTGGTATTAGAACAGGGAATGACTCTATTCTTACTTCACTATCGCTTCTGACACGGTAACAGAAAATGAAATAATAAAATAACTGAGTAAAATATATAAAAGAAACACCTACACAATAACTATTACATGCTCAACAGCAAATGGTCAGAATTGTACAGTGTTGCTTTAAGACAGTGAAGAGTTGATGAGACTGGTTGAGAAAAACATGAGCTGGGCCTCTTGCTTATCTTGGACCTGGCTTGAGCAAGACCTCGGAGGTCTCATGGCCCAATATTGTTGCAGTGAGGCACAGGAGAACATCAAGCCTCAGCACCAACCAATAGCCACACTCCCTTCACTGTGAAAAACAACACTTGTTATAAATCTGTTTCGTTAAGGAGATAAGGATGTGCACAAAGAGCCTCTGATGAAGGTCAGAGAGCCTTTACTGCCGCCTCAGTACGTGGAGGAGGAGGGCCAAAGTGTTTATTCTACCTCTTTTCTCAATTATAAATTCTGACTGAGTAACAGAGACTCTCATTAAGCTCCATTAACATATTAACTTACACACCCCTTGGGATTCAAAAGAAGGAGAACATGGGATCTACGACACATATATGACCAAAGTCACCAAAACCCATCATAACAGGAGATTGTTTCATCCCTTGGAACAGACCAAAACTTATAGTATAAAAGGGGAGCTTCGGGTCAGAACAGGCCAGAAGAGAAAAAACCTTTGAAGGAGGAAAACACCTTTGGAGAGGGAAACCACCTCTGGAAGGGGAAAACACCTCTAGAAGGGGAAAACATCTCTAGAAGGGGAAAACACCTCTGAAGGGGGAAAACCTCTCTGCCTGCTCAGGATTTGTCAACAGACTGTCTCTCTTTCTCTCCTGAAGGGACGCCTTTAGGTGAGTTTTGTGCCTCCAACTGTGTTGGAGTATACCCGGGAATATTCATCATGTATATATATATATATATATATAGTGCTATTAGAATCTCTCTCACTGTACTTTCTGCTGCAGCACACATCAACACTCTGTAGCCAGTGCATTTATCACCGGCAATCCTGAACCTGCTTTCCTGTTGCTTCAATAAACCTTCAATACACATTCATGAATCTGGATCATGAAAAGTCCTTATTGAACAAGATCAGACCTATATTCCTGGATTGGTAACTGCACTGCTTCTGCATCTGTGCTCATGCAAGTTCTTCTTTTGAACTCGACCAGCCCTACAGTGATTATTGACTATAATCAGAAATTAAGCCCAGCCACACCCAGCCCCTCTGATCTCTGAGGACCAGCTGGACTTTAAGGGGGTTTGTTTTCTGCTGAATACCCATACCCTTAATGCAACAACACTCATCCTTCCACAGTATAAATGTCAACTGATGTTCATATTATCCCTTAGAGAAAGAGTCCACCTGTCCCACAATTTTTTCATGCAGGAGCCAGATTAGAAGGACACTCGTTTTCTGATGGTATCCTAAAAGTAAAAAGCTTATGCCTTCAAGGTTTGAGTACAGTTACAACCTATTTCGTTTAATCCTCTGTCTTCAGTATGATTTCACATGTGCAGCTGAGAACCAGTTTTATGCATTTGATTAAATATAATTAAAAATATGACTAAAGAAGCCACTTTCTCTACTAAATATAAGGAAATTACATAAACAGATCAGCTCAAATGTGGTTTTCTTTGTTTCATTTTCATTCAAGAATTTACAGAATTATTTTAAATTGATCTGATGACTCTCACATTGTTTCTATTATACTACCTACTCATCAGTGACTGTTACTGAATAGAACCCAGTGTCTGAAATGGTCACTATTAAAGAGTCTGCCCTACTAAATTTGTTTTAAAACTGACCTTTGGTATATTTATTCTCAATACAGTAATCTTAATTTTGTTTTTGGTTTGTCTCCTATGGACTTTTCTACAAACACAGCAACAATGAAAACAGTTTTGAAACACTACTTCCTCTACTTGCCAAAATTTACTCTACAGTTTAAGAAAGTCCTGCTACTTAAAGTCTGGTATTTTCTTTGGCCATGGAATCTTTTGAAATTCTGACTAGAGCTGTGAAAACCCCCATGATGAATAAGCACAGTAGTGCAGTGTGTTGAGGATTTAACTTCAAAAAGCTTCGCATGTTTTCTAGGCTCACTAGCCTCATCAAGCTAAATTCAAGTCAGCAGTGCTGTTCAAACATGTCAGGAAGTAAAAAAATACAAAAATGTTTAATCAATCAGAATTCTTTCAACAGAAGGACTGTGAACTTAATGCCAGTCAAGGGCAGAAAATAGCTAAAAGCCTAGTAAAACAACAATTGGATCACACACTCACCTACCTTGTAATTGTGGTATCTGAACATACAGCTGGGCATCCTTCTTCCACTGTAAAAAGTTATACTTTGTAAACACCGTAAATTGCACATTTTATACTACGAAAAGTTTTAGTTCTGGCTAAATTTGGCTGATAAAAGATCATGTCATGTAATTTTGGGGGAAAATAATATAAAACTAGTGCCCTACACACTCTGATTCTCCATTGCTTTGCACAATCGTTTGTATTTTTGCAAAACACACGTAAATTAGCACAAAGTGCTACTATTCTGATGTGTCTTTGTTTCCTTCTGTTAGGGGAACAGGTTAAAAGCAGAAGACTGGAGGGAAAGACTGTAAATCACCTGGCAGCTGGGAATAACCCTTGATAAACCAGTGTGAACAGCAGCCAGTGATCCTGTGGTCTGGACTGAGTTTAACGGTGCCTCTGTCCCTGCTCATGTGCCTCTGCCTGGGCGTTGCTTCAGGGATCCCCCCGTTAGTGAGGTAACAGAAATAAATTTACTCTTTGTGTTCTAGCCAGAGTTCGTGTCTGTCCCTGCTGCCTGCCTGTGCCGACTTACACACAGATCCAGGAGCAACCATGCCATGGCTAGCCAAAAAATCAAAAAAGCTGAGAAAGCCGAAAAAGCTGAAAAAGCCGGGGCCTGGGGAGGCTGTGATGGTGAACCCCAACATTCCAGGATGGCCCAGTACTGAGCGCTGGACCCCCGTGGCCACTTTCCTGGCTACAATGGCCACTCCAGAGACATGGCCTGAAATAGATGACGGGGTGGTGGTGAACCCCCACAGGGTCGAGGTTGCCATGCGCGGATTGCCGTGGAAAGCGGCATCAAAGTCGTCCCGCAAGCTAGCAGGGAGACTGGGATGGCTGTTGGCTACTGGTCTCAGAGCTCTAGACCGTGAAGTCATAGCCCTGCAGAGTAAAGTGAGCGAGCTGGAATTACTCACCTATGCCAGAGCTCGCGACTGTGAAGCCATAGCACTGCAGAGCAAAGTGAGGGAGCTGGAATTGGTCACCTACGCTAGAGCTCTGGAACGGGAAGTTACAGCGTTGCTGAGTAAAGTGAGAGAGCTGGAAAAGGAAGTTGTGACTTTACAGGCTGCAAACGTGATCGCTCATGAAGTCACTACCACTCAAGCAGAGCAGTGCTATGAGCAGCAATGCACTATACAGCAGCTGGTGTCACCTAGGCATAAATATGTGGAAAATAAGGTTTTGATCTCCCAGGTTCGTGCTCCAACTTTGAAATCTTCACGGGATCCCAAGGAATGGGATGGAAATATCTGGAGTGAGTACTCAGATTTTGAGATTGAGATTTAGTCAGAGTTAGCAGATAGGGATGTGGTATAGATCACACCTACTTATACTCCAAAAGAGTTTCAATTATACACTCCTAGACAAGGAAATCCTTTTGAATTAGAAGTAATAATTCTAGACGATATAGTCTTGTGGGGATTGAGGCAGATGACTGGACCAAAAGATAAAAAAAATCTGTAGAATTTTGGTCCAAGGCATTCCAAGGCACTGGTATATATTTTACCCCAATGGGAAAATTAATTCAAAATATAGCTTGGGCACTGCAAGAAACTGAAAGAATCACAGGCCAAGATAGTGTGACTGTACACCTTCAGTACAAAACACAGTGAGGACCAAAAATCCTCCAGATAGTGTCTCTCCCAAAATATTAGCCAAAGGGAAATGGAATTTTACACCAATGGATCCTACAACCTATTAATCTAGATGTGACCATTCATATAATAACCCCTGACAATACAGTATGGTTCTCTACTCTCTCTATTCCCCTTTATTCTCCATCCTCTGTTAATATCATATTCTCAAGTTCTTGTATTTCATGTGTCTTTGATGATTTCCTGTGCATTATCTAGGGGGGGTGCATTGGAACTATGTTATTGGTAACAACACAACATCCAAACAAAATTCAATCTGAAAAAGGGCAAGCCACACATCTCCAATCTGTGTGGGCAATTACCCCATCTCAAGTTACCAAGCCTGGAGCAATATTAGCTGAAGGAGCTGGAGCAACAGCGTATATGTTACAGGACAGAGATGACACTCTTCTTTTCCTCCCTTAGCACAGGCTGGCTTCTTGTGCTTTGTAGGCTCGTACCATGACAGCATATCTTATATACATTTCTGCAAAATCAATATGTAAATACTTGTGTGTGGTTGTTTTTTACTGTAACTAATGTCTTATTATTCTTTCTGAGAAGTGACTATAGACCAGCTGGCTTGTGCCCTCGTGGCAAGGTTTAACTGGGACATCCAAGGCAGCTGTTGCCTTAAATTTGGGAGTAACTGCTGTATACCTTACAACATCGATTACTGATGAGCTACGTCGCCCTTCAACATCATAAATGCTGTTCTGAGTTTGAAGGCTTGTGTTGCTTTGACCTGCAGAACCAGTTGGCACGGAGGATATCATTCAAGATCTTCAGGACTACATCTAATCACACAACCTGTCGGTGGTGCCTGGCTAACTGGGTGGTTTACTTCCCTGGCAAGAGGGGTGGGACACTTAAAGCATTATATGCTTATATGTTTGTTCCTTTCCCCATATGCTTCAAGTGCCTCTGCAAATCTCCTATCCCACATTTCCAGCCCCAGCAGCAGTGGTCTCTTGAGGAAGGGGGTTGCAAGTTGGGAGGAACGGGTTAAAAAGCGGAAGACTGGCGAGGAGGACTGTAAGTGGCTCGAGTGACCTCGCAGCTGGGAATAACTCTTGATAAGCCTGTGTGAACAGCAAGCCAGGGATCCTCTGGCATGGACTGGGTTTAACAGTGCCTGCATCTCCACTAGTGCACTTCTGCCTGGGTGTTGCTTTGGGGATCCCCCAGGTAGTGAGGTAATAGAAATAAATTTACTCTTTGCATTCTAGTCCTGAGTTTGTGGTCGTCTTGGTTGCCTGCCCGTGCCAACTCACACACCTACCCACTGTGCAGAGGTGTCAGTGATGTCACACTGTGCATGGGAGTAGAAAATCAGGCCCCACATTCTCTGAAGATACATTAGCACAGGCTCCTGTGAAAGGATAAGCAAGGACACTAAAACCACTGAGGAAAAGAACAATAATGTTTTCAATTGATAATGCTATACATGTTCTTAGTAATGAGTCTCTCTCTCAACTCACTCTAAGTAAAGCAATTGGCATGTTCTTTAGATAGAGCAACAGTACAAATACAGCTGTGTATATCTGACACACAAGCGTTTGATTTTGGACTTGCTGAATGTTCAGATAGTTGATGAGATCACTTCAGTGTTGCTGCATATAAAAAGCAAGGTATCTGTAGCATGCCTAATTCTGCTACTTATCACTCTCCTCAATAAACTGGGAACCTGCACCAGGGTCACTCCTGTGAACCTTTTCTTGCCCTAAGATACATTTGCAAAAAATTCCTATTCACCACAGGGAGCTGGGAGGAGAATGCCTGGGAATTGATGGGCATCAATTGTACCCACAGCTGTGAGTTCTTCAGTTTCTGGCTGCTGCAAACGTACTTTCAGGTCTTTTCTCAGTTCTTTCAGTGCAAAAGAAATGGAGACTATTCCTTGGTGTTATTTCAGCAGTTTCACTGCCTTCGATTTCTCTCCCCATGTTCAGACAGCTACTGAACCTGTCACCCATATAAAGACAGAGCAGAACACAAAAGATAGCACAATCCTACCATCAGACACTCTCTTAAATATAGACAAAGTTGCTGTGTCAAGATTTAATATAAAAGCTAGTGTATATGAAGTTTTGGTAGATAGGCATAGTATTTTCCTACCTTTCCTATGTCAGGATTTCACAGCTACCTCTGTGCTATTGCATTGCTCAAGTCATATGTCCTTGTCCTTTTAGTGTCAATGAAAGTGAGTTTGACTTTCATTGCAAAGTATCAGTATGTTCAATGATAAGACTTAAAACAAACTGCCGAAGAGACAGCAATAGAAAGTGTTCTGCATTTGTCCACTACTACTGCTTGCCTTTTCAATAACATTCACTTTCATTCCTTATCCCTCTTTCAAAGTTCATTATAATTACACTATAGTGGTCACATCCAAAAAGTCAGCATTTACACATAGGGACTAAATAGTGGCATGTAAGAAACCACGGTATTATTTTCACACAGAGTAGGAAATAACTGTGGTGACCTTGATACCATTGAGTGGTAAATGTGGTTCTATGTTGCCTTAATGTTCTTCACTGTACTGGCACCATAACTGTTTTAAGAAAACAAATAAAATTATAGAATTATAGGATACTTGATAAACTCCTCCCCTTCAGAATTCAGTGCCTACTTTTTCAGTGACAGAATAACAAGGAATATATTAATCATACCAGATATCTACTTGATTAAAGATATATGCAGACATATAAAACCACATATTTAGTTCCATAAGATTAAAATAAAGGCTCTGGAATATACAAGAGAACAGTAACTGTCAACTTTCACTTCTGCAATTTTTCCTCTTTACATATATGGCATCCTTATACGCCCATCCTTTTCCAGTTACTAATCAAAATCAAAGATGTTCTGTTCTTTCCTTGAATTCTCTACAAATTATGAAAAATGGCTGTTTGCTTTTCTTTTGTTCACAGAAAGCTTTGAATCACCTTTTGGTCTCAGTCAGATCATACCTGGTATTCCATAAATCTCCCAGGAAAGTGTGAAGTATTTAAGGTGGATGCTTAAGACATTTCAGAAAGTCTTTTTGGATTTGCTTCTGTCCCTCTCTGAATAGTTCTGTTAGATCATTAAAAGGGAAAAATATGCAGTTTTTGATAAATAGACTACTCCCCTACCTCAGTGTTAGATAAGACGTGAGTAGACCAGTTTTTAATTACGTTACCCTATGATATATGTGGTAAGGCATTCCTAAAAATGTAATGAAGAGGTCATCTAAAACGAGACACAGCTAGAAATCAGGACAGAAATGAGCAGGAAGCACAGCTGACAGAAGTAAAACTGTATAAATCCCACTTACAGCCATTCTTATAAAACACATTTAAAAAATAAGTAGCACTAAGTCTACTGCACATTTTGTACATTTTCTAACTAGAGGGATCCTTAACATTAACACCACAGTGTCTCTGTTGTTCTAGAAAGATCAGAAATGAGCTCAAAACCCCAGACATGGCCAAGAAGTCCCGCCCTTAACTTCTGCCTCCTACACTTTAATATTTAAACAAGCCCCAAAGTAAGGCTCTGTCCTCTCGAGGTCTCTGGTCATGCTTGAGGACAGTGAAAGTTTAAGGTACAAAAAAATCCAGAAAGAAGTGGGAAATAGTCTAGAAATAATGAGTGTGTTTCATAGCAGAAGAAAAAGGAGTATCATTCAGGGATGAATAATTCCATGGAAGGAGCAGGGGGAGAGGGAAGAGAAGCCTGCAGAGGCCACACTGGCACTGTGGAAAAGCTGTGGTCACCCCAGCTGGGGGCTGGTAAGATCCCACCAAGGCTTCTTTCCACCTAGCATGCATGCCATGCCCACCTTCCCACCTTTCTGGGATTCAGAAGGCAGGGAGGGAGGGTCTGGGACCCTGCCAATGCCCACACCTACAAAACGCCCAGCACTGCCTGTGCATCTCAGGTGGGCCTGTGCTGTGAGAGGCATTTTGGTTC
>NC_087562.1:15067212-15112212 GCF_036250125.1 Pseudopipra pipra | reverse complement strand
AGAAGTTATAAAAACGTGCACACTTTCTCTGATAGGACAGATGACACTGAGAGCCTACTTACATTTACTAGTAACTAAAGGAGACATTCAGATATTAATATAAAAGGTCTTGTTTTCTTTAGTAAAAACAAACATGCTTCTAGCAACTGTTACTGCACATATTTTGCTTTCATTTTCATATGCTTTGATATAAATGCATCAGGTGTGAAAACAAACATTTTAAATAAACTGTAGTTCAAGTTAAAATAATTTTAAATTAGTGGCCAGACAGAGAAAAACACTGCAGGGTTATCTTTGGCCTCTGAAGACAGCAAAAACTTCCCATAACAATACATTTAATGACCCAGAACACTTAGAATTAAAGTTTTCGGGGGCAATCAAAACACACCAACTTTCACATGCATTGTTTCGAATCCTCTATCAGTTCAACCTCACTCAGAAGACTCTGGGGCTGCTTTTCCCAAAACTTTTCCTGGAAGGCTTCGGACAGAATTTGAAAGATTTTGGGATCTTATTTCTGATCACTCTGTGGCGTTGCAAAACAAAAGTGACACTTTTTATAATAGAGAGGATTGTTTCCCAACCCCCACAGATGTGTAGGATTTTTAAAAGTGAAAGTTAGAAAAATAATCTTCTTCATCCTGACATATTTTCAATCCTCTTAAAACAATCTCAACAACTATATATAGTATGAAATTAGCTCTTGCCTGTTACCCTTGTTCCTACATAGACTTTTCTAATGTGTCTCACCAGTAATAAATTGTAAACGAGGCTATGACTCTAAGAGTAGACAGTGTTTTTCATGGGTATTTAAACAATAGCATTAAGTACTATAGGAATCTGTGGAATGTGGACTGCAGATTTATGTGTCTTAACAATTTCTTTACTGGTTTGTAATAAGCCAGCAAACCAACATTCTATTTTTATATTAATTTGGCCTCAGAAGTAGAGTATACTGGAGCATGACAAGAACAACAAAAGTAAACTGGCATATACTTAATAACTGTAACAGTGAATTGCCTCCAATACTAAAATATTTATCGAAACTGGGGGGGGGGGTGGGGTTGGAATAGAAAGAATTACCCTCAAAAGCCTGCTACCAGCTCTTTAACAGTGGGCAATGTAATGCCTTAAGGTACCTCAAACTGTCTTTCATTTTCTAGACTTAATGGCTGATTGCAGAAATCAATGTTGCCATTAGTAACAGAGTATTTGTTATGGCATGATTTCCTCTGTTGTTAGGCTTGCAAAATGATTACAGTATTAGTGAGGTGCTTTCTTTATAAAGGGCTAAAGATATAACTTTCAATTTACTATCCATTAGTAAGTGACTTTGGAAATATACATGAGGCCAGAAATCTTACCTGTTATTACTTGCAGATTTTATTTCAGCAGTCATAGGCTAGTAACTTTAAAAATTGTACCAGGAAGCTCAATATTTTATAGACATCTCCAATGAAATATTATCTGCTTTGCTATTTATACACAGCAAGTTAACATGACATACAATGCAATTAAAATGTTTCAGTCCAATTTCTATTTTTCTTGTACTTTCAAATAGATGTGAATTAAGCAGAAGGCTTCATACATGTTAAAATCTGCACATAAGTTAAAAGATTGTCAAAAGGTTAGTCATTTGTATTTCTGACTCTCTTTTTAATCAGTCCAGTGGCCAGGTACAAGGACATCTCTCAGCTAAGCAAGTGACGTGGTTGTCAGAATAGGGGCAATCAGAGAGGTTAGCCAACACACTGTTTATTAACTACAGCTCAGAGGCATCTTTCCTCACCCTTTTACGTGGAGGACATGGAAAGATCTGCAAGAGAGGCACCGTGAATAGAAGAGGAGACAAAAAACACCTTCCAAAACCTGGAGGGAGAGGCCCTGGAAGCGACATTGCCATTGGTGGCTGTACAGACCCTGCACACTGCTGCCGGTGGGGTGGCAGAGGTGACAGCTGAAAGGCTGGAAAACCTGCCCTTGGAGAGGGAAAAGGGTGAGCCGAGAATTAACCTCGAAGGCATTGCGGGAACCCAAACACAGATGTTCTGGCAAATAACACCATGTCCCCGTGGACTGCTAGGAAACGACCTAACAAGAGAACACATAAACTCCTTTGCTGCTGTGATTTCAAATATACCTATGAAGCTTTCAGCGCAGAGAGGGAAGGAGAAGTTATCATACCTGAAGAGGAGGGTGAGGAAGGATGTGGGCTGTCCTCCTGGGCACTCCCCGTCTGCGAGAGACCCCCACCTACTCCGCTTTCTTCAGTAATGTTAGAGGACCCTGGTGTTGTCGACCTGCTGACAGACTGAGACTCTTGATCACTGCCAGACCCACGTCGCTCATCGAGACTACCTTGAATTATTTCATCGTCTCCTTTCCTGTCTCTTTTGTGGACCCTGGAGTGAACGACCACTTGGTGGTATGTTCTAAAAACCCTTCCGCAGTCCGGGCATTCAGTTGGCTTTTCTTTTACGTTTCCATGACTTTGTAAGTTGTAATCGAGTCCCTGGTTCATACCATGTGACAAAAAATCTCTACTGCCTTCTAAAGGGTCTAGTTTGTTTGGCAAGTCTCTCTGATTGCCCATTTTAGTGCTGTGAACCAAATCAGCAGGCATTTTCTGCTTAGAGCCATCTGCTCCTACTAACACATACTCCCGCTTCTCCTTATCAAACATAACTCCAGCATTTGCCAAAGTGTCTTCGTGGCTGCGCTGTATCTGCTGCTCTTTAGACAAAAAGCCATGTTCCATGGCCATTCCCCTTGCCATAAGCTGCCAGGCCTGATAGCTGTTTACTGGATCCATCTCTGCTGCTTTGGCGGCAGCTTGTAACCTTTCTATACAGCTGGATTTCAGAGGAGGCACCAGATTGAGACAGCCCAATAAAGAATGTTTATCCCCTTCAGCAATACTGTGGCCAATACCAGAAATGGGTGAAAGGAGCTTCCCCAAAACTTCTTTCTCTTTCATGGGCATGTCTCCTTTGTTATAGATTTGATTTTGTTCACTTAAACTTGCTTTGTCAGGAGGAAGAAACCCACTCTGCAAACATGACAGATATCTTGAATACAAGTTTGCATGAGCTTCCTGGGACATGCTGCTGATGGAGACAGGTACTTCGGGATCATTAGGAGATTTGTTCTTTACAGATAACTTATTCAGGTGAACTTTCATGTGATTTTTAAGAAACCAAGGCTCTTTGAATCGCCTCCCACAGATCTGACAGCAGTGTTCAAAGGAATCCTTGTGTTTTCTCATGTGGCCTTTTAGGAACCAGGCTTGGCTAAACACTTGGCCACACACCTCGCAGCGAAACTCATTGGTGGATTGCTCCCCATTCCCGTTGGAGCCCTGGCCCTGCGCTGACTCTGCAGTTATGTGAGCCTTCTCCACGTGGCTAATCAGCTCCTCCTCCTGCGAGGCGGCAAAGTCACACAGAGTGCACTTGTAAGGCTTGTGCAGGATCCTTATGTGCCTGTCCAGCTCTTCTCTCTTCTTAAACTTGCCTTTGCAAAATGTGCATCTGAACCCAGCTGTCTGAGCAACAACTTCTTCCTGGACACTGACTGGCTTTGGAGAGGGAACAGGGTTTGAAATATCAGGTGTGCTGTGATTAGGCGGCACAGACAAGTTACAGTTTGCGAGCGGCATTGGCTGGGTGTGCTGCTGTGCCTTCACATCAGGTCGTGGCTGCAAGAGGCTGCTCTTCATCTGTTTGTCCCGAAGAATTGCTCTCTCCTCCAGTTCGTGTAAAAGTCTGTTTTCTTCTCGGACTCTTCCACGACCTTTGCCGAGGTTTCCAAGCTTATGAGTACGCAGGTGTATCTTCAGGTTGCCTTTCTGAGCTGCTCTGTGGTCACAGTAGGGACACTTAAATGGTTTCTCTCCAGTATGAGTTCGCATGTGTAGTGACAGGATGCTGTTAAATCGAAAGCGTTTCCCACAGAGGGGACACGGGTACTTTCTGTTTTTCCTGGCATCATCCTCTATGTCGCTCATCTGAGACATAATCCCCAGGTTCTGTCCATTTAAAAACTGCTGCAGATCCACACGCCCATTCAAACTGGTATCCACCTCTCTATTGAGCTGGTTTGCCAACAGGGCCATCTGACTGCTGATGGGCTGGTTTGCTATGGACATGTGGCTTTTGTCTTCTAGCGGCACTGATGCCTTCTCCTCCGGATTCTGCCTGTTCTGGAGCTCTGGGAAGGCATGGCTGAGCTGGGAAGTGATCTGGTGCAGCTTCTGACTCATTGAATATTGCCCATTGAGTATGGTGCTGTTGAGATGGGCGTCAGCTTCTGACACAGCTGAAGAAACACCAAGGCACAAACTAGCTTCTTCCATCTCTGAAAATCAGAAGATAGTTTAGATTCAGACTGTGAAAGAGTTACAAACATTGAATCACTGACGTGCAATTTGTGTTTTATGTTTCACCTACTCATAATAATGCAAAGGAATTAGTGTAAAAACAATTAAAAGTGTATTAAATGCCAACTGTGCTACACAATTTTGATCATACATGTACTTTCATCATTCTGCATGTTTACCAAGAACTATTAATTGCTATTTTAAAATATGCTACAATTTCAAAACCTAATTATTACAGAAGGGGTAAAGGTTTTTACCACCTCCCTTGTCCTTTTTCTTGTGAAACTGCACCTGTCTGCATTTCTAAATCTATAGAAAAAGAAATCTTATGCATCTCTCCCATTTTCATTAGAAAAGCCAGCAAAAAAAACCAAACAAAAAACACCAAAATAGAAATCCATTTGTAACTTTCGGTTCCATTAACCATATTCAATATATTACACATTCTACAATGAGAAAGATAGTTTTATGATTTGACAAAAAACCGATGGTATGATATTTACTGGTGTACAATAAAACAAGATAATGTTTTGGGAAAAAATAAAGGACAAGCTTTAGAACAATAAAAGGGATTTTGCTTTAGTCAACAAAAAGTGCAGTAATATCTCATTAAGCTGATTAGTATGCTGCTTAGAAACAGTACTAGGTGCTGTAACACATGATTATAATCATAAAAATCCTTCAGTGTTTGCAAGTAAGCATTAACGAGGTATATTAAATTTTAAGGAGACTGCGACTAGCAGCTTTGTAAACCTCTGAGATTAAGATTTAACCCTTCTGTTACAAAACATTGTTATTTTGTCATTTTGAAACTGAGCCCATCAAAAGGCACATAAATTATCTTCTGCCAAGTCTTTTAATTCGTTGTTGAGAACCTTCAGATTTCTGTTCTTAGGAAAACTTGCCAGATTATAGAAGGAATATCTCTGTCCTTTGGCGGGTAAGACATGTGATTTAAGACACTTTGATTTGTTTTAAAGAGCTCTCTTATGGAACTAGATAAAACCAATTAAAATCTGGGGAAGGTGTTGTGGAAAGCCTCAACAAGTTTAAGAATTTTAATAACTTTCCTAATACACAGTAATGACTACAAATGGTACCTACACTATGTATATTGCAGAAAATTAGAATTCAAAGCTGTTTGCTAAACACAAGTGCTCTGTTCTGGTCTGCATAATTGTCCACAATAATCTATCCTTGCCACTTCTCTACTCCATACAGACATAATGTATCTATAAAAGTCTGTTTAAAATATAAAGTTTCACATAACTAACTCTCAAACTATATGATGCTATAAGGTTATATTAGAACATAATTAAGATTTTTGTTGTTCAGTGGAGTGATTTGACACTTAATTCACTCACAAAACTACTGAATTCTATATGTTATTAAAAAATTAATTTGATCAACCTTCTGTTTGGCTTTAGCCAAAAAACATTTATTCACTACTCCTTCTAAAAAGGCTACAGGCGTACTCCAGGTGGACACCATTCCTCACACAGATTCATAGTGGCCACTTGATAGACAATTCAAGGTCCAAATCTGGCACATACTTAAAATGCATGTAATTGTGCTCGTGAGAGTAGCCCAGGAGACTTCAAAGGGTGACTCTTGAAAGCAAAGTTCCACACGTGATTAAGTATTAGCAGGACCAGGTCTCTAAAAGAAAAAACCATGGGAGGTCCTTGAGAGGAAACCTATTTGGTCCTGACAGGATGACTGGAGTTGTGACACAATGCAGATCTTGTAAGTAGAGGGAAGTGTATATTCATGTGTATTAAAGATGAATATGAGCTACACAATTTTGCTCAGACATAAAGCAGATCTTTTTCAAAAATTAACAGATTCAGGTCTCCTGTTGGGGATCCATCGTTGTCAATATTATTATTTATAAAAATATGAAAGAGATCAAGTTTAGAAAAGGACCACACTTAAGTTTAGCTTGCAGTGTCTGATTTCCAAAGGCAGGGGAGCATAATCAAGCCAGGTGTTCACCCAAGGCCACGTAGCAAACAAAGAAAATTCTTAGTTGCTATGCAAGTTTTCTGTGCAGCAGACCACAATCATTCAAAATGTGAGTACACACAAACATTTTTTTTCAATTTTTGAAAGTTTGCTTAACTTTCAGAACAAAACAAATTGCATGTTCAAAAGGATTAACTAAACAACTTAAGAGTTGTCCTGCTTAGGTCTGTCATTGCCTGAAGTTGACTGAGATTTTGAGTATCTGCCTACGCACTTCTTAAAAAAAAAAAAAAGGCAACAAATAACCTCCCAAAAAGCAACACAAGAAAACCCCCCAAACGAGAATCTACTTTCTGTCTGGATTCCACATACCATGGGTGTTATTTCTCCCCACCATGCTTAAACAAGGCATGTTGGCAAACAAGAACACAAAAATTCAAGAAATGCATAGCATGTGCAGACACATACATACATTGAAGAGGGTCTAGAAAAGTCTTTGTGAATTGTCATTATTCTGTAACAGCTTGAAAAATGCAGTCTGAATTTCATTTTTTCAGTTGATCTCAGTAGGAACTGGTGCCTTTATGTGCTCAGAAAGGTTTGGGTAGTTAATTCTAGCATTTTATGCTCTATCGAAGTTTGGAAATGCTGAGAGATCCCAGTGGAATTTATTAATTCTGATGTTTAACCCTAAGCATCAGTTCAAATGTACAGTTATTTGGATTGGGGTGGGGAGTTATGGTTGAGATTTTTGTTATTCAGTGCCTCTTTTTCAAAGATAACTTCAATAAAGTAAGAACAGCAGTTGTAACTGGAACCTGATAATTTCATCCAATTTTTCCTTTTTTCTGTTTTCTGTCTTTCAAAAACGTACAGACACATATAATGTAGAATATAGACAGAATGAGTAAAAAAAAAAATAATCAAGAAGAATACCAAATCCATATTTTTTATTTAAAGACTAATAATTTTTATCAAGTCGGGGGAGCCTGAACCCCACACATTGATCTTCTGGCATAAGAAATTTTATATATTTTTGATTAAATATGCAGAAAGGTCAGCAAAGCCTCTGCTTAGTGAGCAGAGCTCTGAATGCTGCCCACTCCGATCAGCTGTGCAGTCTCTGGGATCCAGTTACCACAATCTCAAACACCACAGTTCTTCCATTAAACTGCATTCCCACCCTCACCTGCCCCAGCTCCTTGTAATCCTGTTCCTGCCTCTGAATTGTCTCCTCTTTTCCTCACTCCAACTCAATTTCATTGCAAAGTATAACCATGGCATTTAGAGTGAAATTCCTCCTCCTGCAATGCCAAGTTACTGCATTTCTGAACACAGGGAACCTGCTGCTGTTCAGCTGTCATGTAAATCACTCTTGGTACTCTTCAGGCCTCTCACAGCAAAACCTACCAAAATCTCATCTTGTATCCACATGAAAGACAGAAACATAACTCGTTCTCATCCATTATTCCACTCTGAATTAGATAACTCAAACTAACTTGCCCAATTTCCCTTAAAAAGAATTAACAATTTCATTCTCCCCCTCTTTATCCATCATCCCTGTCTATATATATGACCAGACAGGGTTACACCAGGTGGGGTAAGGAGCTTTCATTCCCCACTGAGCCTCCTGCAGTTCATGGTACCCACCTTGGTGTCAAGGTGGTCATTGTACATCCTCTCCCCATGGCCTAGGACTGCTCTCCACAACACCCAGGAGGTGCAAGGGGGCTTCTGCATCACAGACATGCCCACAGCCTGCAGTCCTTCTGCCTCCCCATGGACTTCCCTACAGCCACAACCATCCTCCTCAGACTGGCCTGAAGTGCTATTTTACTGTGTCCATTCTGCCTCAATAACCAAATGCCAAAAATAAAAAAAAAAAAAAAAAAAAAAAAAAAAACAAAAAAAAAACCAACAAACACCTGAATGGACTTCACTGAAATTTAGCTTTCAACAGATAATCAGTTTGTAATTTTGACAAAATAAATACTTTTGCGCACCGTCTTACTTCATTATGACTTGCCTATTCTTGTTTGCCCAAGAATAAAAAATCTGGAAATGTCCATTTATAAGTGCTGCTGAGATGCTCCATAGTAGAAAAAGCATCTAGCTTTCAATTTTTAAATATATAGTCTATTACATTTTTTTTCATGATTCTGATCTTTCCTATAAGGAAAGCACAGAATGTTTTGCCATCACTCGCACTGGGAACAGAAGCACAATGTTCTCAGTAGTTAACAAATGTTTACAAAATGCACTGCAAATCAAATTTGAGATCGTTAAGAAATTCAAAATATGTTTGTTGAAGTTTATGTAGTAAATTTCTGACCTTTAATTATCTCAAATGTTTTCTAAAGACAGCGTCCCTCAAGACATGGCACCGTACAGAGCGTGTTGGTACCAGGACTTGTTAGAGGCTGCCCTTCCTAACCTAAACAAACCCTCGGCTCTTGCCCAAGTGAGTTGCTCTGGCCAAAAAGTCCTGACCTCACCCTGCTACACACACAGGCTACAACCCAGCTGGTTCACACTGCTCAGGGCAGGGCAGGAGCACCCTCAGGGACCACCACACCAACCATCACCGTGCTGGGGTGTGTGCTTTCCCGTCCCTGTGAGGAGGGCACTCAGCTTATGAAATTCACAACAGGATACATATAATATAAAAATACTCTCTCATCTCCTACATGAAGGTACAGTGAGACATTCAAGTCCCTTTGATGATACTAATAGTTATTTTGATTTCACTCACATTTTTGCCCTCAAGACTATTTCCTGTGATATCAATAACGAAAGTTCTGACTTTAGCCATTTCAATTGAACACACAGATTTTATTTAACTATTTGAAATGGATTACTGGAATTTAAAACCAATTATGACACCAGAAATGCCTGTCATCACAACTACATTAATGTAATACGAGAAGCTCAGCTTCCTCTTGCTGGGAACAGAGGGGAAAAAATATGGTAAATAGAATGAAAGAGTTTAAAGATAAATCTATGCCTACACACACATGTAAACATATGCAGGCACACGTATATCTGTATACAGACACATATGTGCAGACACACACCTGTTATCTTTGGAAACAGATGGACCAAATTCAGCTCTTATTTACACCTGTTCATTCCTGCTGGACACACACACTAAAGCTTTTCCCTCTTCACTGCTGTAGAGAAAACAGTCATTTTAAAACCACTGTTGTGCTGTTATTATAGCTTAGATTAGGTTAGTTAAAAGATTTACAGTTCAGTAAGCAAAGTAATGCTTTACAAGCTCACGTGTTTAAACGACAAGCTCGCTCTGGCCTTGATCCTCTAAGCAGTTAGAGCTACACACACTGTTACTTATGCTTTCAGAATATAGACCTGGTATTTATCTTTCCAGCTAGAAAAATTCACATATATCTACATTATCTTGTGGTCCATTGACAAATTCTAAATACTCCAATACAGAATGCTTCAGTTCTTAGCAACTCGTAAACAGGTATTGCTGAGAACCTTCAGAATATATATTGAATTTTTATTAAATATTGTTCTTATTGTTGTAGCTGAAACAGTTGAACTAAGGCTGTTATAAGCATAATACACTCCTGTTAAGAAATACAGAACACCAGACTACTGAACCCTTTCAGGGTCATTAAACAGCTGTAAACATTATTACAAAAATAAACCAGAGATTTCATGCTTACATTTTAGCCCAGAGCTTGGTGTGCTGAGCAAGTACATTTTTTTCATCTCTTACAATCAACGCTGGTGACATTTGGGCATCCAAACAAATTACATCACAAATATTACTGAGGTGGGTAGGATACTGAGCGGTTTATTTGCCAGATGATTAATATATAAACAGTAGGGCAGGATAGATGACCTATTCTTCTTTGACTGATTTGTAGGCAATACTAAGAGACATAGATGTAAATAGTTATATTTTAACAAAAACATGTGTGCACGGAAGGGGAGGGAAGGGATCAGCTGTATTTAATGCCACCAGGACAGCATTATCCAATCTGATAAAATGAAATAAACATTAGGTCAGATTCTATTCTCATTTTACTTATGTAAAATAGGGTATTTGCATCGAGTTCATAGGAGTTTTCCTTTTTTTTTTTTGCTTATGTAGGTGTCCTGTTCCTTGGGGTATAATATAATTATATTAGGGAAATGTATGGTTTCTGGAGTGTAGCAATGTCTTTAACAAAAAAAAAAAACAAAGAACAAACAAAAACAAACCAAACCAAACAAACAAACAAACAAACAAACCCTCAACCACATTGGCCTATCGGTAATGTGTCCTACCTATTTGTTTTTATTTTAGTATTATTAAGGCCAGCTTGGTAATTTGTTTTTACCATCAGTCACTTTAGCACGTTTAAGTGTTGTAGTTACTACAAAGCATATGTACCTTCTGAAAACTAAAAGCTGTGTTGAAGCGCGAGCCGAGCGCTGTGTGCCCAAAGTCCTGGGTGATGTTGCACTGAGCAGCTCCTCCAGTCCCAGCTGGATCCTCGGGGTCGGGGCTGGAGCCTCCCAGGAACACCCATCTTCCAGCACCCAGCCATGTGGGACCACGCAGGGGGGAGCCGGGAAGGCATTTGACAAAACTATAGCTGCTTTGTAGTGCTGATATTTAAACAAGCTGCTTATTGATTCCAAAACAAAGTACTCCTTTACTAACAACAGAGCCAACTCATTCCACAACAGTTTTTATGTCTTAAAGAAGGGTTAGCAGAGGGATTTTTGAAGTTTCAAAAGTCATTAGCAGACAGAAAATTGTTTGCTGAGGCTCTACTGCTTTCGCTCCGAGCTGGGAAGACAGTTGCTTTCTAAAATACCTGTTACATGTGTAGGGTACTTTCTAGTTAGCACAGCGCTTGGGGCTGATAACTGATCACTAGAAGATAAATCCCTAGAACAGCCTTTGGTTGGTAGCACCCATGGAGTGGAGGACTGTGAACTGCTTGTGATCACAATCTAGGAAGATGAGCAGAGAGGAGAGGAGAGGTCATTTATAAATCTCACTCACAGATTAGAACAGAAAGATTAGAAGAATGCAGACAAGCTGTTTGATTTATTGCTACTTTGCATGTGACTTAGCAAAATCTGTTTTCCTTCTTATTTATTCTATTTCACTTGCATATACTTAAGAAGTCAGATCCAAAGAAGAGAAAGATAAATAATTGGTACTGAAAGTTCAGTAGATTAAAAAAAAAAAAAAAAAAAAAAATCCTGACTGTTTTTTTCCAGGCACTGGTTGCATCTGGGATCATTATTTTTTAGCTTATAAACATTGATTCTCATTCTATTTTATTTTATTTTTTTCCTGGTGATCTCCTGATGATAAAAGTAAGATAAGAGTGATACCAAAATTCAAATTGGAGTCTTATTTGGGGAATGCTTCATTAAACTAAAGCTGCCGTTACTTTAGAAACAGCATTTTTAACAGTAAATTTGTTATTTTCATGTAATTTGGAATGTATACAACTGATTAAACCCTCTCCAATTTGATCAATCTCCTGTAGCTCCTATCTGATCACTCACTTTAATTAATCTAACTGGCATACATCAGATTGAAGAAACCTTAAAATTAAGCTTTTAACGATCCACTTTACCATCACACAGTACAAATAAAATAATAAAATGCCTGGAAGACTTTGCAAAGCATATTTATGGTTTCATTTTTTGTCATTTTTACAGCATGAAATGGGGTCTGAATCTCCTATTCTTATCTGAGGACACTGCACTGCGCTGGAAGTCTGTAATACTCTAACTCATTATATAATATTAAAAGAAACATAATGTTGACCCTATTAATCCTGCATTCCTCACACAGGCAAGTTCCAGATACAAGGCAGAGCACTTGAGCTGGGTGAGGACAGGAGGATCAGGCCCTCTGAACCAATTACAAAGAGATCAAGCAAGAAGAGTTAAGACCACAGAACTCAAAGCAGAGTCTGAAACAATTTAAATCCAAAACTATAATGCTGGGTTGATGATTTTATTTTCATTTCACAAAGGCTTAGACTTAGATTTTGTGCACAACTAAATATAATGTCAAATGCACATATGTCCCAAAGATCAAAGTATGATTGACTGAAATATTCAAATGTGATAGCCCAGAGAGATTTTGTTCACAAGGGCACCTGTCAGAAGCATAAGCTTGGATACAAATCATCAAATAAGTATGTAAAATCATTACTAAAATCCAGGCATGCAATCAGATAGTCAGTTGTCTGAAACTGCTGGACTGTAGCCAGCACAGTGGCTCAACAGACTAATGCTTTGGTCTTTGCAGATCCTCAGGGCCCTAGTTCAGTTCCTCCTGCTACTGGTCAGGTCAACTGTCTGTACCTAGTGTTGACTTTCCTGGCACTTAATGCTAGGAGCAAAGAAAAAAACCCCGAGTCCATAAGTTCCCTTTGACCTGAGCCACAGAAACATCTGCTGGTTGAGTCATGAACTGCTTGTTGGCCAAGTTTAACAGTAACCGATCCTGTTGCGGATCAGCTCTCTCAGCAGTAGGTGTCACTGCAATAAATAGATGGATTTCAAGGGACAAAGACACACACCAGTGAAAATGCATAAACAGAACATCCCTGAATAAAGAGAGTTTCAAAAAGATGTATATGGCCCAATTAGACTTTTCCTTAAACTTTATGCAAAATGAGAAATAAAATTGCACGAGTGGGATTGCCAACAACAACAACAACGTAATTCTGTCCTTCAGTCCTGTGTCACAGAGATCCTTTAATTCACATTAACCATCTCCCTGCAATCCCAGGTCTATTAGGTAAAGACTGTTACCATTAAACCTTAAAGAAAAAAAAGCTCTCTAACAAATTAAGTAATTTTCTCTAGTGGAACAAAAGACCTAGTTATATGGAAAGGCACTGCACACTCAACTGTAGTTGTAGGACTTAAAGACCACAAGGTTAGCCTATTTTTTGTTAAATCAGAGTCCATATCCAACCCTATCTGCACACAGAACAAGGAACCAGAGAATACTTATAACAGCTTGAGGGGCGGGGTGGGGGGAAAGATGTCTCAAGTATACATTTAATTAATAGAATGCATATTTTGAAAAAGCAGTAACCAATTTATATTTGAAACAGAAATATTTAGTGTGCCAAATAATATCACAGAGATGTCAGCCAAGTCTACACCGTATTTGGTTTCATTATCACAAAATGGTTTGTAGGATAATTAAGGCTGCTCCAAATTGCATACTATTGAGTTAGACTGTAGACAAAACAATGCATCACCAAGCATATGGGCTACCTGTGATGACATCAACACAGAAACTACGTGCCTAAGGAAATGTTTTAAGAAAAAAGAAATATTAATATATTAAACCTTGCATAACCTGTTGCACATGAAAGAGAACATATGTGACAGTACATACTCTCAAATGCATATATAATACAACTGCATTTATTTTATTTCCAATGATATTGAACTGGGAAGAAAGGAGAGGAAAGAATATAGAGATAACTAAAAAATAAATTATTCCATTCTTCAAGGTCACTATATTTAAGAGAAACCAACATCAAAAAAGAAGTTCCCCCCACGAAAAGCATAAAGGGCCACACTAGAAATGTGGAAAGGTTTAAGTTCCTCCTTCCCATCAGCATTCAACATCCCCAGCAGTTACTTCCACCAGCTCATACATGGTATTCTCTAAATGCCCCCAGCATCGTGGATCATCAAAGCATACTGTGATCAATGCAATCAGAGAACAGGCTTAGACATTTTCTGAATATTTCTCTGATGGGCACAGAAACAATCAACATTCTAATATAACGTAGATGGAAACGGGTAAAAACTCAGAAGTAACTTGCCCAATTTCAGTGCTCCCAAAGGCCAGAAAAGGACCAAGTTTTTCAGAATTTCAGCACTGTAGAAATGAGTATCCCTAACGGATCATTTCCACATCTCATCTAGGAAAAAAGCTTGCCATGTATCTTGACTTAAATAGATGGCTCATCCTCTGTAAAGAAGCCAGGAACAGCATCCAGAACTCTTGACTCCCATTGCTTAGTCCAGTATGCCAGATAGCTTTCTTTTATCAAACATAATTGACTGCTGAAAAGACTGAGGTTTTTAACTCATGACAAACCTGTCAGCATAAAACTTTTCGGTTAAAATATTTCAGATAGTTATTTTGGTTTTTAATAACTGAGATTCTTGGATCTTAAACCCTTCTACCTTCAATTTCTGTCTTCTCTCTTTCCTCAACCCAACTGATTTATTTTTCCTCTCCCTATAACACATGGACTTGGTGACAAAAAGAAAATACATAATGATCATAACGACTCTTAGATACAAGTGGCTTCGATGAGTTATTTTTAATACTAATTTCCAGGAGAAAAAGGATAATGTTGAGAAAGGCTCAGTTTCAGTGGTATGAGATGGAGTAAAAGTTGCAGCTGAAATAGATAGGGATGCTGGGAGTCAGGTGGATGCAGGAAAAATACAGCAAACTTTGCTCAGAAAGCTCCTTGTATTTGTGGTCTCCCAAGAAGTAGAAACTTCTTGCAGAATTAAGAGGAAAAAGACAGATGAGGAAACACAACACAAAATTAGACTAGGGATAGAAAAAATGTACTTCATGATCACTCAAGAAAAATGAAACACTAGAAAACAAAATCTCTTTTATCCTTTGGTGTTCTGGTCTGCACGTACTCTTACTGATATATTACAGCTGCTGTCATTTAACTTTATTAATTGATCACTGTCAGGAACACAAGAGCAGAGCTGGTAACTCTAAGACCACCTCGTACCTCCTAAACTGCTTTCCCACTGAGACAAGTGGCTCAGATTTACAAGGGTGTGGTTACCAGTCACTGCACCCTCAGTCACCCCCAGTTTGATTCTTCAGCTGCTACAATCAAACTGACCACAGGGTCAGAAAATCTTCAGAAAATATACTCTTTTTTAGATTTCATTTTAGAGAGAAAAAAAAAAAATCTATGTACAGTGCTGCTAATCACACTGCTCTTTTGGATGGAGGAAAACAACCCCAAACAGGAATGCCTATACTAAATGATTTGGGGTATTTCCCTGTATTTTCCCACTTGCTTTTAAAATTCTCTCTACCTGTTGGAATGATATTTTTCTGCCTCACAATAACCCTGCCTTTTCCTCTGAACAATGGTGCAAAACAGTTGTAATTGTTCTGCAAGTATGCCAAGGAAATAAAAATGATGTTAACACAAGTGACCAGAAAAAAGGGCCCCATCTTTGCCGTGCGAGAGCACAGATGCAGAGGTACAGTCTGTGAAGGGAACAGAGCATCTCCTCCTCCCTTTGCACTGCAGGAGCGGGGACAGGAAAGGGAATGGCTACATAGTGCACATACCCAAGGAAGCAGAGATGTGAGCACTGATTATGGTAAAACAAGACATACATTTAAGTGCAACGGCATCATGACCTTCAGGATCCCAACAAGCAGAGCACCGACTGCTGTTTGGGCACCCCTATTTTATCTGAGCACAATAGCTTTGATCATTAATAAAAAGGGCACTGAAAACTTGGCAGGCACATAGCAGATAGATAAATAGGGGGGAGGAGGAATGCCATAAAAATACAATAACATATTTCAAAGCTACCTGCAGGATAAAAATCCTTTAAATAATTTTGATGTTAATTGCAACATTCCAGGCCCTTGGCTGAATAAGATGACCTATCGTGGTGATAGGAGAGTGGCAACAAAGCTGACAAAGAAAGTCTGATAAATGCAATCACAGGATGACAGACTCTGGCAAGTTCAATTACTGTTGCAAAGTCAGGTGGGAGATGGACTCTGCTAACTGTAATATATCCTTAGCAGCCAGCTCTGGCCACGTACAGCTCTGACCAAACTCCTTCGAGTGACTGACAGGATCCCAGGAGGCTTCAGTCCTGTGGCAGGCTGGGAGCAGCTACAGTTGTTAGAAGGACCAGGGACTAATGGGGAGTCCTTTACTGCCAGAGTTTTTGATGCAACATGCAAATAAACATAAGGAACTCTCAGTGAAACTATTTCAAGCTTCTAGAGCAGTCTGTGCAAACGAGCAGTTTGCGCTCACTATCTCCAGCTCATCTAAAACTTCAGTCAGTGTTAACTTACGCTGCTGCAAACCTGTGTGAATCCAGGCAATTTCAACAAAATAAAAATCCAGGGAGAAGGAGGGAGAAAGGTTTGGTGTTTCAGTTTCAAGGACCTGGCCATGGGAGGCAGTGAGTGGGCTCCCACTACTTGCGATAGGACATCAGAGGGTTCCTCATCATTTAGGACTGAACATCAAATGCCCCAAAGCTGAGGGCATTGAGTTCCAACACCAAACCCCTGCTCGGAGAATTATATTGTTTCGTTGCCCAAGCAGAAACTCTCTCGTGTTTCTGATTTCCAGCACCCTGTGCCTACTCGTATGAATATAGAGATTGTTAACTCTCTCTTTCTAATTAAAAGGATTTTCATCTCCTTAGTTTTCTACTTCAGAAAAGACCAACTATTCCTGTGTGATGTGAGTAAGCAAGAAGTAGATGTATACAGCAAATTGTGGCTTCTCATACTTCAGTGCAAAATTATCTAAGGATTTAAGTAATGCTTAATCAAAGTATCAGGCTTCCCTGCAGTCTCCTTTTCTTTTTTCTTTTTTTTTTTTTTAAAGTCACAAAAAAAGAAGTATTTCCTCAATTTTTTGGTTGTTGACTTTTATTTTCCTAGTGACTCTTTTAGGAAAAAACCACACTCACTGTGTTCTTAAACAACTTCTTTGTTCCCTTTCTGGATTTTCCAAAAATATTGTAAAATGACAATGGTATAAAAATTATACTGTAAAAAACGTAAGTCCTGTGAATGAGCAGAGTTATTCATTTATATCCCTAGCTTATGAAATGCCCGTATCACGTATCCTTTATCCAACAGCAGACTCTTTTAGCTTCAATCACAAGAGCTAACAATATGTTATTGATATGATTTCAGGAAACTGTCAGCAGGCAGCTTCACTTTCAGCTCCTCAGCTCTGGTGAGCATACGCACAAAACGTACCTGTGCCTCTCCTGCATGAAAGCTGGCAGCACTGGGCACATTCCTGTCAGCTGTCACAGCAGAATAGAGAAATGTAAACAGGTCTTCCTCTCAAAATGCAGCCTCATACTCCTTACACAGCAAAAACCCGCTACTGGTTTCACTGGGAGTTTTAAGCAGCACCAGAAGCCCGTGTCAGAGCACTGAGGTGCAGCTCATCACTCCCTGCAAAAAGCTGGAGGAAGGAGCAGCTGGGCAGGTAACCCAAGGCACTGCTGTGGGCCCTCATCCTTCTTGCCCCATGCCCACCTTCTCCCCAGCAGCCAGACCTCCTCCCTCAGCTGGTCTTTCACACTGCTGCAAACGAGTTTCCACCTTCCACCCGTGCCCTCCAATTCTGTTCAACACAAAATCAATGGGAAGACCAGTGAAGAGGGGGGTAACTGGGTTTCTGCCCTGCCAGGAAGCAGAGTGGGTTAAATGATGCCTGAAGCTTTGTATGCCCCAAGCCAGGTCTGCAGAAGCAGTTGGAGCCTGACTCCTATAACTGGGGTCAAATTCAGGACTCCCCTTGTGTTTGTGCACCTGAACCTTTGGGCTGCCTTGGGAGAAGGGGTGCAATCCAAATGAGAGGTGAGGCTCTTCTGTAAAGATACAAACTTCTTTTTCAGCCACTGCTGCTTGAAGGAAAAAAAAGTTAGCACAGTATTTTCAAGTTTTATATTTATGTCTTGTTATATTTCAAGAGCTGAAGAATAATCGCACATGTCAGAAGCCAGAACAGGTAAGCTAAAAGTGCACCTCTTCCTACTCTAGAAAACCAGGGGCTTTAAAACTAGTTTTCATATTGGCTTATGAGCTTTAATAATAAAAGAATAGGTTGTACTATTAAATGGTGGTCATTTTTTTAGTCTGACAAAGAGCAATAACAGGCTGCTGCAGGAGTTAGCACAGTTTTGGTGGGGTTTTTATCCTCCAAATGATCAGAGAAAGTACTGTACTTTCAGGATGTGCCTCACTTGCTCTTAAAAGGGTAAAACAAATATTCTTCTAGCTATTCTAAGCCTGCCATATAAGTATTATGCTGTTACAGATTTCAAAAGGTTAGCTTCAATGAACCTGACATCAGTATAACCCAAAATAACCCATTCAAGAGAAAAGTAAGAAATAATTGCTGTTTTCTCTTTTTTTTTCCTCAGCTATATTGCTATAATGATTTTGCATAACAGATTGAACAAAGTGCTGTTGTGACAGGTGGTAGAATTCAGCTAGTAAGCACAGAGACAGGGTTCAATTTAGTTTGTGAATCCTTTAATTGTTGTGCAGCTAATTAAAGAAGGTTCTTTACACTCGCAAGTGTTTACCGTTGCTAGTATGCATACATGAAAAATTAAATTGTGCCTTCAAGGGCTGAGAACTATAGAAAAATCATAGCTGATTCTGCAACATGCTTACCAGCTCAAAATAGCTGCTTTTCACAATTGGAATTTGTAAAACTTTTTGCTAAGCAAATATAGAGCTAATTAGAAGTGTTCGTTGGACCAATTAACATTTAAATAAATAAGCCATATTGCACATTTCACAGTCTTTATTTAATGATGCTTCTTAACTCTTTGGAAAGATTCCTTTAAGTACAAATAAGTTGTCATAAAAATGAAAGACAAAAATAACACCATAACAGTATATTCTATGCTTTTTTCTTTTTGCCTTGAAGTCTTTTCTAAAACTCTGTACCTGTTACTGGGGAAGGGGGGGGTACACAAATCTGGTTCCTTCTTTCATCTTGTCAAGTTACCTTTCCACCCTTTTGAATGCAAACAGAAAAACATATTTGATTACTATTTAAAGTGTTATGATAGCTCTGTTTGTTTTGCCCCATGGAACAGAATCTGTTTTAGACAAAAATTCTTACTTTTATCTCATAAAATGGCCATTCCAACCAAAAAAAGAAGGATGTTCTCAGAAGAAATTGCTCTTAGAGCAAGGAAAACAGCAGTTTGAAAGTTGCAAATAAAAACAGCAAAGTGAAAGAAAAAAAATAAATCTGTTTTTCAGGCCTGCTGTGAACATTCCCATAGCAAACCCAGCGCTGTTGTTATACCTAACCCCAGGGCCACAATTGCCTGTCTCTTCGGGGTCAAGTGATATTTTGCTTTCAAAACAACTCTCTTTTAATTTAGCAGTCCCTTTCAATCAATAAGACCCCTTCAGTCTGCGTTGAACACACATTTTCTCTCTCTCTGTCAACCTCCAAACCTCTACCTAACACAAAGGTTACATTAAAAACAGGGGGAAGGCTTCTTGCTACTTTTTTCCAAGGTGCATGGCACTACCTTGTAATCATACTAAGAGCTAACATGGAAGGACTCGTTGTTGACCTTGGCTTTCAGCACAGAAAACCAAATTAACAAGGACCAATTAACATTTAAACAAATAAAGAAGATTAACAAAGAATACTCTGCATACCAGGAGAGTAAAATAAACTAAAGAGTACAGCATCTCCCTCAGTCAGCATGAATGAAATTCTCCAGGAAGGACTCAAGCCCATCAGTGCATGGAAGCACAGGCTGCTCTTTCCTGTACTGGCAAGGCCTGCTGAGCTCCAAAGGGGATGGGGCCACGTGTGAGATGGCAAAGCCTTGGAAAAATGATCAAAGACCCCACAGTCCTGAATGATATTCTCATGGAAGGGAAGGTGCTGCCCATCTCTCTGGTCTCCACTCCGCCTGTTCCTCCCGAGCCCGTTGGTGTTTGGGATTTCCTCCCCCGACTGCTGTGCCACAGGGAGCTCAGGGCTTTGAGCTCAGGGCTGACCAGCAACAAGGATGGACACCTCTCACAAGGACTGTGAGCATATGATACTTCTGATTACATTTTCAGTCAGAAAGGCATGTTTGGTTTGGGGTTCTTTTAGGTGCAGTAAATTCTGGTTAAAGGCAAAGAGAAGAAAAAGTGGCTTGGAATGGACATTTTAAAACATATATTGGGGAAGTCCCTGGAACTGGAAATTCATGTTTTAAAGTGTCCATTTCATTACACTCAACCTGAAGGCTCCAACCTAAATTTTTATGCTAATTAGGTAATTGTTCTGAGTACTGAGTCGTAAAATACATGTATGAAGTTCTCAGTTCTCAGAACCTTCATGGTTTAGAGTCTCTACTCAACTTTAATTTCATGTACTTCAACCTTTCTTTGGGGGGAGGAGTAAGGGCACACAGGTACCTGAAGCTGTAACCTGGAGGTAGTTGTAGGGACTCCCTGTGGCATAAAATCAGATGATGCCACATGAGGCAGGATGAAAATTAATTGAACTCATTGCCTTCACCTTCCCTGCCTCTCACTCTTCCTTCAGGTAAATCTCCAAAAACGACTTTAAGTTGGCAAAATTTCTCCACCATTACCCTAACAGAACAATTAAATCCTCCACTTACTAATCACCTGCAAAGCCTGTCTCTTAAAAGGAAGCTCCTCCTATACAAAGGTTATGAATAATTCTCAGAAGGTTACAATATGATCTATCATTTTAAGTATTTGGATCTGGAGTACTGGTTCAGACCTCTAACTGACAGCCACCTTTATGAATAGTTAAGAGTTCACAGAGATGATTATCATGTACTATTTAAATATGTATAAAGGACAAAGATAATAACAATACTTTGCACTTTAATAGAAGCTTCTGTCTGAAATTCTCAAAGGAGAGCGAAGTCCTCACAAATGCACACTCTGACCTGCACAGTTGGTCACTGCTATTATTCTCAGGAATCTGGTAGGCTGTTATTGTTAGATTTCTCAAAAATGATAGTGTCTGGCTTGATTTATGGAGGAACTGAAGCCTTACTAAATGGGCAACTCAAAGTGAATCACCACTGTAGGAGTGTTGACTGGTGCCTTGTGCCCAGGCAGGAAGCAGTGTGGGACACTGCAGGGAGCTCTGCAGATCCTTGACCCCTGTTCTCCTGCTCGAGGAGGAGAATCCTCCTCATTGCCAGGATGAACCACCACTGACTGACCAGCACATTGTCCAACTGGGAGAAAAGCATCTCCTGCTGCTGTTTAGGAATAAGCCCTTCTGTAGTCACAAAAATAATTTTAGATTTTTTTTTTTCCCCAGTACTAAACATAATAAAGCGAAGGTGGACTCCACTTGAGAGCCAAACTTTTTTGCATGAAGAAAACTTTTTTGCATTTCATTAAAAATACAGCAGTTTTTATATTTAAAAAAAAATAGATAGAGAGACAGATAGATAGATAGATAGATAGATAGATAGATAGATAATAGATAGATAGATAGATAGATAGATAGATAAAATAAAGTCATCTATTTCTAAATCCCCTGTGTTGATAAAGTTAACCTCTCACGCCTTCTGATCAAGAGGCTGGAAGAAAGTGGCTCTCTCTACTATCCCATAAAGTATAGAAGGCAGATTTGATCCTGCTCATTTCTATCTTTCAAAGAAAATACGAACAGAGCTAACAAATTCAAACAGAAGTGTAGAAAACAGAAAGCCCAAATATCATTACCAATCTCATGCAACTATAAAGTCTGAAATGCTGCTAAAAAGTTGGTTGTGTTTGAAATCTGGACCTGGACAATTTGAACTTATGCAAATGACATTTGTGCAGCACTGGAACCAAAGGTCCTCCTGAACTTAAGGGCATATTTACAGAAGAGTCAACTGATCTTGAATAATTCCACTAATGTATTAGGAAAACATGATTTACTTCCAACATTACTAATATGTTTATTATACAACTTTGTTTCTTAAACAAGTAAATTTCTTAACCAACTATGAAAAAAGCAAAGGAAAAAAAGAGTCAGATATGTCCCAAAGTACCTAAGTTTTCCTGCTTCCTTTTACAATACTAGTTTTGATTCAACATCTTTTAAAAATTCTCACAAGTGTCAGAGAAGCACAAATTACTTTCAGGTCTCTTGAAAAACTTGTGACAAATATAACAAAGAGAGAGAAAAAGAGAAATGAGGAAAATGTATTTTAATGTGATTGTTTTCAAATACCTGACCTAAGTGGAAATGAAATGATATCATGAAATCCCTCTGGAACAGACAACTTCTTTTGAAAAAAAAATGCAGTAATGGAGGGAATGGGACCAGCTTTGTCCTCTGAACACTTTGTCCTGTAAGATTGTCTGCATTCACTCCAACTTTTATGTCTAAAAACCTGCTCAACACAATTTCCATACTAGCACTGTAGTCAGTCTCAATTTTTTGTGGGTTTTTTGCTTGCTTTTTTTGTTTGTTTGTTTGATTTGGGGTTGTTTTGTTTGTTTGTTTTTAATTTTAGCTCAATTCATTAAATCAGAATGATAAAGTTACTGAAATAACACCCCAAGCCTCTGGCTGCACTACTGCTATCACAATGGAGCTCTGATCTCATTCAAGCTCCTATAGCTAATAACAAACAGCAAGAGACTGAATTCCCTCAACTCAAATATAACCATCTAAAGTCAAGTTAAATTCAGCATAGTGTTCACAGATTCAGAAGATCAGAAAATTGGTTCACAACAACTTATCACAGAGAAACATGTTAGCACAAGTTAACTGATTCACAGTAATTTTTAGTGTACATGCTCTTGGCAAATGTGATGTAAACTCAGTACAGCTTTCAGTGAAAGACATATTTCACTGGTTTCATTAGGGCTAAACTAATACACTGCTTCTCACGTGCTGGGAGGCAGGAACTACTGCAGAGACAGATACAACAGCTGACAGTTGGTGATCTGGGTGTGGGATCAGTATTTATTGCTAGGTTTTGTGGTCTTTTGCCAGGGTTAAGAAAATCAGATATTTCAAACTGTAACTTGTTTCACCAGATTTTCATTAAAACACCTGTGTTAAATTTTTCATGGAAAGCTGCAAGACTTTTCCCTAGGGACTATTTGCCGTGGAAGTCCCACTGAACATGCAACAGGATATGGGCTGGCAAAAATTTATGAAAAAATCACAGAGCAACTAAGCTCCATGATATGCAGAGATATCAAGACTTAAAGCAGCGGGAGATGCAAATTTTAAAAAATATACTTGGTGGATCCAATCCAAAACCAACTTTGTGACAAATCATTCCAGTAATCTTCATGAATTTTTGTTCTAACTCATGCTGAATCAGTGACAAACACTTATATCCATATATGGAACCAAGGGTGGAACTTGAATCCACAGAGATGTGAACCTTATTGTTGCAAATGATGACCACATATACTGGAAAATATTTAATTTACCCATATCCTTTATCTTTCCTTCCAGTCTTTAACACAGAACACAAAAATCAAGGTGGGCATTTACAGTTAAGCATTTTTTCCCTGCAAAATTACCTTCAATAACTGAAAACAATCTGAATTAAAAACAAACAACATTGTACTGTAAAGTATTACTCACAAAACGTTTTAAAGAAAAAAATTCACCCCCATGTAATTTCACTATAAGCTACACACCATTTAACTACAGAAACACACTGTTCTAGGGTTTCTCTTTCTTAGTGTAACAGATTGGTAAGGTTTTCACCCTTGTTTTTCCTGCTCAGAAATATCACTCTAGTACTACTGAGTAGCAATGGAGCATGAAGCTGGAATACAGGGAGAACAGGGAGTCCTGCCTTACACATAACTGACTGGCTATATAAGGTTTCATGAATGAAAATAAACCTAAAAATTCAAATGGAAAAGATATCCCTTGGAGCTTCCACTTCTTCATGCATAATTTCACTGACAGTGGAATGCTCTTCCACTGGTGGCACTGCCACCATCAACCCAGTGCACTTTGGGATACATCAGTACAGCAGAAAGGAGTCGATTAGAGGATGCAGAGAAGAAACAGTAACAAAACAACAATGCACTGGAATTACTCCTAATCATAATTATTTCCCTCCTTTTTTTTTTAGAGACTAAAACCCGTATTGAAAAATCTTTAGCTTTGATTTGCTGTGTACAGCAAGCAAGTATTGGGTTCAGATTGATGTGTGTTTGTGTTGCAGGTAAGGATGCAGGGCAGGGAGCAGGTACAATGCTCTGTGCACACAGGAGGGGACACACTCAACAGAGTCTTTTCTCTGCACAGACAGTGCACTGGCTCAAAGCAAGAATCCACATATGACAGTGAAACTCTGCTCTGGCTAATTTTAAGATTTCCAGACTTGACATAGTAAACGTACTAAATACTTTTGTTTAGCTGCAGCCATGTTCACTGAAATCACAAACTATATAATAATGTGGAGTAACATATGTGCAAAGTGAACATAACCCACGTTTATTTTATAACTCGGTCTGCAGTCAGGTTTGCATGTTCCCTGAATGAAGGAAAAATATGTGGGAAGCTTAGATCCAGAAGTTTACACCAGAAATAACAACAAAAAAAAATCACCTCAGCAGAAATGTTTGTAAACAAAACGTCTGCATTTTTCCTTTATGTTAATTATTAATTTCATGAAGCAAATGCAATGATCACAATCAAAAAATAAGTACATGGTTTCCCAAAAAAAGTTCCCATAACAATCCCTATTTATCATCTCCTTTCAACATTATCATCCAGCCTTTTACTTATATGATCTTCTATGGCAATCACTTGACAGCTGCTATATTTCCTGAACAACATTTTCCCTCCTGGAGATCATACACCTTTGGGATACCTAAGAGGCTTTTCCATAGATCAAGAGGTATCAATTCACTTGAAAGATCTCCTACACAGGAAGGAAGACAGTTGAATAAGCATTTACATGAAAAGTTTTTGGAATAACCAAGCAGAATGCACACAATGGCCACACTAATGTTGCTACTGTATCCTCAGTGGTTATTCACTGATTTCCACACCATAGCTTTGCACAAAATTTATGAAATTTAATCAAACATAAGCATGGGCTGAAATACCTTTTTAAATTAAGACTGCAAAATATCAGCACTGCTTGTGAGAGATGTCACTAACCATTTTTCTATCATATTTAATGTTTCTGTAAGGCAGAGAATTGGTGGTCATTGGTACCTTATAAACCACTAATTGCAACAAGTAAGTTTCAACAACTAAAGAGAGAATCAAAGTGAATTTTCAAGCAGGAAACATGCAAGTTTGTTCAATACTGTTGAAATTTCAAGCAGATGCAGAGTCAATTTGCAGCTACAGACCAACAGATAAGGAAAATGTAACTTGTACACAAACACTGCTAGTATTGGCTGGAGCCATTTCTCTGTCACAAAATGGCAGAAAATGGTCTGACACATCATATGATTTGCACTTTCTAGTTTTATTCTAGGCATTTTTTAGGACACGATCTCTCTCACCTATTTGTAGCTGTTCCAGTATCTCATCTACCTAAATTAGACACCCATTTTTAAAGAAAATTAAGTCCTTTCAAGATCCCTATGCCTTTTCTGTGAGAAGCAACACAGATAAGCCAACTTTTAGACCATATTCCCTTACCTTGAGCAGGAAAAATAGCATTCCATAATCCAAATTATTCTATTTCACCAAAGGGCAGCTGGCATCTCCACTGCTGCACTGCTGCATCATGAACACTGTCTTCAAAATCATATTTTACAGGAATCAAGACTAAATTGTTACTTACAAGGTTCATTTTGTAAAGACATTAATTAATGGACTGCACATGGAAGCGAGTTGGGAAATACTGTGCATTTTGTGCATTATTCTGTTGGCAAGTGCATCATTCTAGTAATTAATGTTGACATCTTTTTAAAATGCATTAAGCAATATAGACAACATATACTCTGTCCAGCTTTTTTCTTTTCTTTTTTTTTTCTTTTTTTTTTTTTTATTTTTATTTTTTGTTGGGGGTGGGGTGAGGAATAGAGAGAGATTTTCCCATCTCTGAGCACTAATACTGCAGTGGTGTCCTCCATTGCCTGTCTTGGTAAAAGGTGCATTTTAGGTACAGTTCTGGACTTTGAAGACATTTTGGAGAATCCTGCATTCTCACAGACTGCCAGAGCTGTAGAGATTCAACAATTCTTAGTGTAGAGATTGAAGTAACATTCTTAGTGAACCATTCCTTTAAGAATACCTATTAAAAGAGTCATTCCCTTCCCTATAGATTTCATATAGAAAAGCAACTCACCATTGTGTTCAGACAGATATCAGTTCCCTTTCTCTTCCTCCCTCCCTCTCATACCTAACCAAATAGCTGCTCTCTCCTGTTTCCCCAATAAAGTGCATCCCTCTTTCCACAAGAATAGAAAGATGTGAAAAGGGGAGGAGGTAGTAGTTTACCTCAGTAAGGTAAACCCATGAACTTTTTTCATCACCCTGGCCAGCAGGAACTGAGAAGCTGAGAAATACCAGTTATGTCTTTGAAAAAGAAATTCCAAGAATCTCTTTATCATTCTCTACAAGTCTAAGCACCTTAATTCTAAGGTTCTAGATATGTAGGAAGTTAGTGCCCTTCATGACTCAAAGCTATGGCATTTTTTTAGATGTTTATTGACCTGTTTATTATTATCTGTTTATTGAACTGTTTTCCATGAATCTGTCTAATCCCTTCCTGAGCCTGCTGATGCTGTCTGCCTCTACTAATTCCCTTGGCAGCAAGTTCCAGAAGTTCACTACTCACTGTGTCAGGAATTATTTCCTTTTATCTGTTTTAAACTGATCTGCCACTTCTATTGGATGTTCTAGCTACAGTTTTTTTGGGAGTTTTGTGGAAAAAAAGAAAGGGTGTGACGGTTCTGGAAATGATTTTGATGGAATTTTATGCTTGCTCTCCATTTTTTCCAAGGGAAATGTAATAGTGTCCAAAAAAAAGCTACAACACAACTCAGAGTGTAAGATCCCACCACAATAGAACAAGATGAGGTGAGCATCCTCACTAATGTAGATTTGCCAACACAAGTCTACAGAATTCTATAATCTAGTCCTTGATGATGGAAAGACAATCTAACTTACAGTGTCAAAGACCTCTTCCATGAGTTAATAATCCCACTCTTGTACACGGTCCTTTGGAATGAGACCATTTGAGGATTGAGAGCTTTGTCACAACCAAAACAGTGCTTCTATCATGACTGATACTCATTCAGATACAGGAAAAATAACTCCAAACATTTTTACCATTTTGACTAAGAGGAAGAAAGAGAGGAAACTGTCAGAATGAAGCCTTCACTACAGGTTTTTTCCAGAAATACCCATCCAAATCTGGGTTTGAAGTCTACATAGATCTTCTATCCACAGCCAATTTAACTGAGAGCCCAAGGAAAATACTTCCCCATCTGGCAGGGGCTGTTGTTCCAAGCTGTGACCAGATGATTCCCTCCACCCTCACCCTCCAAAACCAGAATGATTATAAAAAAATAACCATTCTCTTAGGTTAAAAAAAAAAAAATAAAAAAATCTCCCGACCATGGTTGAAGCCAAATGGCCCTTCAGGCTACTACTGAAGAATCAATTACATTAGCTGTAAGCCTAAGAGAGTCCTGGGGACAATCAGTCAGAGCCATAATAGCTGTGAGGGAATTGTTAAGCAAATTGAGGGATTCTTTAGGTAATTGGGATTGGACAACCAGGTCATACTTAATTTGAAGCATCCATTCCATACAAGTGCTTCAGAGGTATAGCAGGAACTACAGACAGTAAAGTCTAATTGTGCTGCTACTAACCCAGCGCTTTTAAAGGGACACCCCACACCCCCAGCCCCCCGTTCCCGTGCAGAATGTTTAATAGGATTGTGCTCCCTTTCAGCAGAGCAGAATTCAAGCAGCTACTGCAGGGTCAAATCGGGGAGCTGAGAGCTCCACAGCCTTCTGGGAGAACCCGCAGTGCTCATCCGCAGCTGGAGCCAGGGACACTAAATGCTCAGGGTTTTCAACCAAAATTGAGAACGAGAAAAATGGTCAATCCATTGCTTTCTTTAAGACAATCCAAAGATACTAAGGAGGTGCATTTTTCTCTTTTCACAGTTGACTGTGCATTTAGCACATGAAATGTATGTTTAACTACAAATTCTGGTCTTCTAAAGGAACTCTGGAAAAATTCACAGTGCCTGCTTCGAGCTCTTCCAATTTTATAAGCAAGAAAATCCTCAGTTCTGGGAGGTCACTTGAGGGGGCTGTGAGGGGATCTCAGATCAAATTGGATTTTTCACCCAGTTAAACAGGGAATTATTCCAAAAGCAAAAAGCTCTCAATTTCCTTTGTTCACTGAAGAAACTTTCAGAAAAAAAAAAAAAAAAGGTATGTCCAAAGTCCATCTTCATGTCCAGTTTGCTTTTGGAAAAACCTGTTGCAAGCAGCTACTGCTAGCATTTTTTGGCTTCTCCAGAGAGAAGCAAGCCATTTAGGTTAATACAATAGGGATTGCAGTCCCAAGAGAAATTAATTCTTTGTTGGACTGCCCTGAAGTTTCACAAGGTGAACAAAATGAGCCAGCAAACATGACCCTAAGAGTGCCAGCACCAAAGCTAACAAATCTATCTTCTTGTCTCCCTTTCCTCTGATTCTTTTCTGGAACTAATTTGAGGAAAAACCCTATTTCTGGGTCTTCTGGCAAAGAATACCTCAGATAATTGCCCAGAATGGAAGATTCTGCTAGTGCCACATTTCTTTGGCACGGCAAGAGAAAAACTGGGAAAAGAGGGATAAAGAACAGAACCTGGATGGCTGAAGGGTGCCAAAGCGAGAGCTTTGCGCCAGTTGCCATTCTGCTTGAAATCTGCACTGAGGAGCCCAGTGGTCTCTGCTCCCAGCAAGCTGGCCATGGCTTAGAAGAGTTGGCCAGAGCAGACCCTGGCAGCACAGCTGATGACAGAGAAAACTTGGAGTAGCAGACGGGCCAATAGCCCATTGGTAGAGGTCAGGAATATGTGATCATGCACACTTCTGCCATTACAGAGCTCTCACCGAGTACAAAGCTGTCCATTTCATGCTCCTGTTTTGGAGGGTGTTTTAACTGCTTATCAAATCAGTTAGCATTTTTCTAGCCTTGACAGAACAAGAGCCAACAACAGGCACCGGATGCAATTCTACCTCTAAAGTTGAGAGTTTTGACATGATCTGTTCAGCCAGGCTATGGCTTTCTAAAGTTATCCAGTAGAATGCCAGCATCACCAAGCAACAGCAGTTTTGAAATAAAGAAACTGTGTAAAACAAACAAACAAACAAAAAAGTAAAATCCTTGGTCTGGAACATACTGCCTTAACTAAAGGCAGTCTTTCTACTCCACACACTACACTAACACCAATTTAGGTGAGAGAGCAGGCAAATAGTCTCCCATGAGACTAGTTAACCAGGCTATGGTATAACAGCTCAATTGCCTGGACAACATCAGGAGTCAAAGTCTGGGGAGCACTTGAAGAGCACAGCAAATAACCCATTGACAAAAACAATACTCATCAAAAACAGTCATCCACAAAATTTTTGCCAATCAGTACTTTGAAAAATGAGCCATCACTTTTTGAGAAGATAATGGATGGGTGTTCAAAGTCACAGCTATGGTAAAAAAAATCGTCCCTTGCTTTAGACTACAGCACACAGAATTTGGACTCAGTGAGCTGCAGTGTAGAAATGGTCAAGGTTAGATGGCATCTTTCTTCTGACCAGAGTGCTGCAAAGAAATCTATTTTACATGCAGGAAGAAAGCATAGATGAAGAAGTTGTTCCAGATGCATCCTTAAGAGGCTTTACCTGGTGCAACCTGTGTGAAATTTCAGGAACAGTGAGGACAGTCAAATGAGTACCCACAAGTAAAACAAAACATTTATAAGATGAATGATAACAATCTAACCTCTTCCAAGTTCCAGATCAACAAAGGAAGCAACATGATTGTGTTCAAAGATACTTTTGGTAATAGAAACACAAAGCACTATACTCTCTACTGCTGCATCCCCACAGTCATTAGTCATGA
This sequence comes from Pseudopipra pipra, assembly GCF_036250125.1. NCBI lineage: Eukaryota > Metazoa > Chordata > Aves > Passeriformes > Pipridae > Pseudopipra > Pseudopipra pipra. The sequence continues at coordinate 15,082,008 of NC_087562.1, read as the reverse complement.
TATTAAAAAAAAAAACAGGTGTATGAGGTAGCTGTGCTAGACAGGCTACTTGCAAGAAAATAAGGGAAGGCTCCAGACTAGAGACTGTGAGGATTATAAACATCATCTGTCTCAACACTGCATTTATATGGTCAATAGTACTAAAAAAGGCTTCTGCCTCTATTGCTGGAAAGGGCTGTGATGGAGAGTATCTATGTGCAATGGAACACTTCACATCCTTGCAATCTTTGTACAGCACATAAATTACAGACAAAATTCTAGATGCTTTGTTCAGGACAGTAGTACTGTTTGAAGCTCTGACTTAACACTGTGTTTTTTAATCTTGTGTTTTATGAGTGCTGCTTTACTTTAGAACAGAGTATGTTCAAAAACTGAAATACCAACTGAGAGAAGCTTAACTAAGCCACTTGCCCATTAGAAAATCAGAGAGTATGGACCACAAAATATACCAGTTTCAATCACAACTGATGATATCAGGACACACGTGGTATTAATTAGTCTAGACACTGGGAGATCCCAACTGCTTCCATCCTGCTGCATTTCTGATACCAGCAGACTACTACAATACACTGCTGTACTTAGGGTCAGACTCCAGGTGCCCTCCATTTGGAGACACATTGGACATGGAGAAGAGGGAGATCTGCTTTGACACCCAGGAATAACTGCATCATTTTGGGAGACTGCATTTCAAGTTTTGCTTCCGATTATAATTATAATTACTTGGTGATGATCACCTCCCCCTTTAGCTTAATTTAAAATGCTTCTGAGTTGAAGAGATGAATGACTGGAATTATCTGGGAAGAGCTGGAGGGATGGGGGAAGGACATAAAAGAACTTCCGCTCTTTCAATTCTTGTTGTTGGCAAAAACCTTAAGAAAATATTGCCAATTAATTTTCCTCACAGTGGTAAGCTTTGTAATTGTAACCTGTAACCAGTTATAACCATAATGTTGGCTTGGTTCATACTAATTGCTGACTGTTGCAACCTAAAAATGATGTTAAAACTCTTAGTATAGAAGGGGAGGGGAAACATGGCAGTGTTTGAGCTGACCACGCATCACTGTTCTTCCTATACATTCTTACAAGGCATAACTGCTAAATGATATTGGGACCACCTGTCAGATACATTCAGTCAGGGTTACAACAAGGTACCCAGTGAGAAGAAGGAATCCAAAAAGGTGAAGGAAGTAAATTCTGTTTGGAAGACAACAGCAGGAGACGAGTCAAGAAAACATAAGGATCTTACATTCCCCTGCTGGCTCTCTCATGTAGCTTTTCCTCTTTTCATCTCCATAAGCACAATATGATTACTTTTAAGAACTAGGCATTAGTTAAAACTCAAAACTAGAAAGAAACTGCACATATTTGTGTGTATGTTCACTGCTCACACCATACACAAAGCCCCTCTCAGGCAGTCTCAGGAATGCTAGGGCTTCCACATTGCCTTCCACTACCGAGGCTGAGAACAGCCTGGATAACCCAGAACCACAGGGGTAAAATGTCTTCTGATTCAATGAACGCATTGAAATCCCACAGCCCAAAACACATTGTCATTGCTGGCTCTTCCCCAGGTGATACTGATATTCCATCTCATGATACTTCATTACTGATATATCTCTAATGAAAAGTATGGTGAAATCTCCCCGGTAGCTTCTGAACCCTAGTTCAGCCACGCTGGACAGAGAGAACATCTGGCTTGATGTCTTCTATCATCACTTTCATTTATCCCATTTTACCAGCTTTCAAGAAGGTGGCTGTCTTTGCCTTCCTCTGAATGAGAGAGATTATTTGAGAACAGGAAATAAAACCAACCGGCAAGAAAGGAGCAGCTGCTACAACCAAACTGATGATGACAGTGCAACCATCAAAGAGAACTAAGAGATTCCTATTACCTGCTATCTAGCCGGTGCCTCGGGTATTCAGTGTGTTTTAAGTGCATAAGCTTAATTTGTTCTTGCACACACTAGACCACTATTGCAGATGAATCTTCAAGTGCAATCAACTAGTTGATCTACCAAAAACGTGCTAGGCCATAAAACCAGTACAGTGAATTTAATCTAAAAAGATATGTTAGATTCGTTTTCCACAGACCCTTAGTCTTAAAAATAGTCTTTATGCATATGAGAAATCCAATGGTGTTTACGAGAATAATGGTTTGCAGCAGTGGGCAATAAAGGCTGAGATTCTCTTTGCAAACAGATAAATATTTGCACACTGGTACTGTGTGACCATCTACCCAAATATTATCTGTGTGCAGGAGAAATAAAGCACATTTTGCCAGTTGCTTCATTTCGCCAGTTGCTGGAACCATAATATCTGTTTCCTTTTCTTCCTTTCTAAGCTCAACTAGTCCATAAGAGCAAAACCCACAGCCTGCACAGATATTGAGCATACATAAGTGATGCATGGGGACTTAATACTACAAAACACTTATACAGCACTTTATATATCCAGAGTGTTGCACAAACATTAACAAATCAATCCTCACACCAACTTGCAGGATACCTAAATGTTATTTTTGAAATCAGGGCTAAATATGTTGCTCATATCTTACCCTCTCTTTACTTACACTACCAAAATCAAAACTAAACAGCAGCACTACGTATCATACCTACCAGAGTGGCAGCACCCACTGCCTCAAAAAAGGACTCAATTAGAAGAATTATTATAGAGGTTAAAAGTTCAGAATGTATGGAGCTGCAACGATGTATGTGAATAACAGCACCTGTTAGGAGGGTTTGTACTGTTTGAGGATTCAAAGAAAAGTCTGAAATTATTAACCACAAACAATGCAGTGACTGCATACTCTGGACACTTTGCTAGTGCTACTCATGAATCCTATTGGTGGTTTAAAGGCTCCAACTGCAATAGTGGTAAGGCTACATTATCCTCCTCCAAAAAGCAATGTCAAAATCAGATGAACTTCATAACACACAAACTGGTGTGTTGGGATACAGCCAGAATGGGGTGACCCTTGATAATAGGTACCATTTGAGCTGTGGGCTGGGCAGAGAGAGAATCCACCCAAACCTAGAAAAGGGTGCAATTCCTACCATGAAACTATCATGAAGAGAGAACAGGGAGCTGGCTGCTGAGGTTTGAAATCAGGCTGGCTGCTAAGGCTGGGGTTAGTGGCTCACAGGCTCCATGTGGCCCTGAAGAGGGTGGTGTTTACAGAGCAGCTGGCAGGGTTTATCCGCTCAACTTTCTCCGACCCTGAGAAACAGCCTGGCAGCCTTCTAGCTCTCCTTGCTCTCAGACGTACCTTTTTCTTCTTTTATGATCAACAGTCCCAGGAGAGACTTCAGAGAAAATGTTGGCCTCAAGTACTCAAAATACTCAAGAGTTAAGTCTGGCATTTTTAGAATACCTGCGGGTAGTCTGGCAAATCAAGTATCCCACATTCACCCATCTCTAATGATGATTATTATGCACCAACAGCTGTCTACAGTTCAATGGATGAGGATCTAATTGATCTCATTACCTCCCCCCATATAAAGTGAAGAGCATTCCTGCTCCTGGGTTTGGGGATCCTAGGCTGATTGAAGACCTTGGGCTGAAGACCTGGAAACAGACTGTTTGGTAGTGCTGTTCATTTGTTTTCAGCTGGTCAAAATCCACAGAAACAAACATCTTGTAATATACTGTAGAATATATTACAATGTGGCTTTTGTCTTACCAGTTTAATACTGAATAACTCTGATAGCATTCATATGAATATTAATTTTGTAATAAAAAGCAAGACTGGTGTATTAGTTATGCGTTCTTTTGTTACTCTTAGTCTTTAATTATTATTATTAATGCTATTATGTCCAATTTCCCCTCACCTCACTCACCCTCGCAGTCTCCGCTGCAGTGCCCTGTCTCAGGCAGCGAGCTCCTTCTGGAGCCAACAACAATGTTACCCAATTAACCCTCTGGCAGGGTACACTACAGTATATAAACGGTGTTGCTTCCTCTCCTACAAGCCCCTGAACATCATTTCTCCCTCTGATACAGCCAGGGACCCGAACCACTTCCTGCCCGGCTGGCCCTGAGCGTGGTTTGCCATGTGGCGAATATTTATGCCGAAATATTTACACTCGGGAGTTTGTGTGGGATGGATCTGCGTTTCAGGTTTTGAAAGTTACATTTCTGGAAAAAAAGAAGAGCCGTTTGCAGAAACAAAAGGCCTGAGTCCACCTCTTTTGGGTGGGTGTAAATCCTCCGTCTTTAATAAAGTTATACCTGATTTATAACTGTATGAGAGGAGATTCTGGCCCGTAATGTAATATGAAATGCTCAGCTTTCTGCAGTTTGCTTATTCACAAAGATTACTCCACTGTCACTGTGGAAAAGATGCAATGAAAAATACCTATTACTCTGCAGCTTTGCAACTGCCAAGTCTCTCTTGTTTTTAAAAGAATACCACTGTTCATTTGCTAGTCTACAGCAGATATATTTTTAACATAAAAACACTATATTTAATTGGTTATGGATCTCAGTTCTTTTAGCACTACTGGAAATCACACAAAAACACATTAGTACAGAGCAATTAGTGCAATGGCAGTAAACAACTAAGGCACTATTAAGCTGTGGGTGATTAAATAGTATTACTTCTTTATTTTTTATGATATTAGACTAAGAGAAGATTTTAAACATATATTCCCGTTAATATCAATAAATTATATGAAGAGCAGGTGTCTTTAACTTTAAGACTATTTTCGTCAGGGCACTTCAGTTTATAAGAAAGATTTTCTTTTAATGGAAGATTTGTCTCTTTATACGGTGTATCATGCTATTTCTTATCTCACTACACTGGGACATTTGCACTGTAATATTATTTAATGAGAGTTATGAAATCACACACTGTTCCTTCAGAAAATAATACCCGTATCTCTACCACCAAGGAACAAAGAGCTACCAAACTCCCAAAATAATATGCAATTATTTATATCCGTGCAAAGAACAACCCGGGTACTATTTGACAAATTTACTACAGCGGGCTGTAACAAACAGTGTGATAAGTTAGCCCGAATGGCAGTAACCTTCAGGCAACATAAAAGACGAGAATCTGACCCAAGGACAGAACCCTTGTGGTATACCTTTTTAATCTGCCCAGCCCTCACAATCTCTCTGGACTCTGTACTTGTTTATAGATCATCCTCATGGTCTGGCACATCTTTTCCTCGGCATCTGATTAAGTTAACAATGTGCTGCTATTTGCATGCAGATTTGCCAGGCCTTTCTCTACAGCTGCTCCCAAAGACTTGGTCTTTCTCTGTAATGTGATAGCACAGCAGTCAGTAAATGCAATCTTTGTCAAACCCAGGTGTGCTCTTGATTTGGTTCTCATTCGTTCCAAGCAATTTTTCTTTCTGTAGCATTTATAAGGCTCTATTATAGTATAGCCACATCTGGAGATAAAATTCTTCTATTAATTATATACTTTTACCACTATAAAGACAAATTCAGAGACAGCTACTAACATTTTTGTTGCTGTTCTTATTCTCTTTTTGACAGCCTGTATTTTATTTCTGTAGAAATTTAATTTTTAAAGCAGCATTCCTGATTTTTATTTCCATAAAAACAGTAATGAAAGCATGCAATCTAAATATTTAGTATCTCTATTCTAAAATCATGCTATCAACAGCAATATAAAGTATTAAGCTTTATTTTTTTTAACCTTTCAATACTTCTCATACATGTATGATATTATACTAATGTGTCTGTCTCATCATGAGTTACAATCTACTTTAGAAAGAAAGAGAGTGGTTAAACAAAAGCCAAAAAAACTTACTCAGTTCCCTAGTGGACGCTGGTTCACATCACAGAATCACCAAACAATTTGTTCCCTCCACAGTCAAAAAGCAGAACCAAATTTGATCAGCATGGTGACTTAAATGCTGTATTTTCTTTGTGCAATGAGGGTAATTTTTCAAGATCAGGTTTGAAGTAGATTAGTGCAGAAATATGAGCTAAGCCTTCACTCTTATCATCTGAGTATGGATAAAGGATGCATTCACCCAAGAGCTCTGCAAGTTATTTTCTAAGAAAAATTTTTCCTACCTTTTTTTTTTCCGTGTGCTTGAGTACAGAGATGATCACAACGAGGTAACAAATGGAGACCAGCAAACAGGTTTGACAAGTGACTATTCACTGCACAAATGTACATTTAAGAGGAAATACGAGAAATACGATTTCTTAATTTTAAATCCAATTTATGATCCAAAAGGTAGGCTTCTTTACTAGGTAAATACCTGCATGTTAGAAGAGATCAGCATGCTTTTAGATTACAGGAGCACTACAAAGAAATACCAGTCCCCTCAAATGAGGGATGATTTTCATCTCACCAAATCAGGTGTTTTCCTACAGCCCTTGGCCAGCTAAGTTTAATGTGGACATGGTGAGCTGAGATCTTGACTTTAGTATTATCTCTTTTTAAAAAGTGTGTATAAATGGCAAACTTTTTCTTCCTTAATTATCTTTCTCGTGGTTTGCTTTCACTGATTTTTTTTTTTACATATATGTATGGGAATTTAAAAAAATGCAAGTGTTTCATGTCTGTGCTGCTGAATTCACTTAAGCTCTGATGATTTCTGAACTATTTTTCTTTAATAAAATTACGAATAAAATATCAAACTGGCTTTACCCATGAAAAAGAAAATATAGCTGTAATGTCCTTCCTGGTGGACTTTTTAAACTGTTCTACTGAGGAAAAAGCTGTTATTTATTTATAGCAGATTTTATCTTCCTAAATCACTTATTTCAGATGATTAGTTTGGCCACATGTACACACACTGTTTTGCACACACACAGAGACACAGGCTCACAACGTGCACACACACACACAACACATACACGTGCAAGATGGCAAAAGAATCAGACAGACAGAAGCTGTGTAGCCAGATTACATCACAGGTTACGATGGGAATAAATAAAAGAAAATCTCTTTTGCTTCTATAGCGTGGCATTTTAGTGGTGCTGGTTTGACTTTTGGCCCACACACATATGCCAATGGCAAGGCTAACTCTAGGGACTAACAAAAAAGAATGTGTGTTCACAGCTGTACAGTACACCAATACAGATTACATGTTTTCAGTGTTGCGGCCACAACAGAATGCTAATTAACATACTGGAGTGATGAGAACGGCTGTAAGGGCCTTATTGTTCCATTATTTCATGCAGCCCAGCTGCCTTTGTTTATGTCACTTATCCTCTCGTGCCACAGGTTTTTACTCCAAAAATACTATCCCAATACAACGTTAATATTTAAAAAACAAAGAGGTGGCAGATTGTCATTTTTGTGTCAGTCTCAAACTGCAGAACTGTTAAGCTGTTCTGGTTCGGTATTTAGAAATAATTTAACAGCCATATTCAGACACTGCCTGCATTCTAACATAATGGCTGAATACTTGAACCAAGCAAATGCATAACTATCCTGACATCACTTATGAGATTTAGATTGGTCAGTTAATGGAAGTCTTTACCAGAATCAATACCATAACAGCTTCTTGAAATGAACGTGATTTTTTACACAGAGTGCTGTGAACAATAAGTACAGAAATATCCTACCTTTGTATACAGCACAAAGGAACTGGGATTTGAAATTAAGAAGCAATTACAGTTTTTTGCAAAGTAATGTTACAGTTGATTATTAGAAATAAACACATACAAAATAAGCACTTTTTAATAAATAGCTGGAGAATATTAAAATTCCACAATCCTATTATTCCTTTTTTTCCTACTTTTTTAACAGCCATTTTATCTGCTAGCTTGGTTATCATGTTGCTGTTAAGGATTAATATTGATGATTGTTGCCAACAATGGTTAAATATTGCAGAGAAACACTTTTTATGAGAGAGATGTAGCCCTATCTGACTGTAAGCAATATTAGTTATGCCTGCTGCTTTGACTTCTTTGATTGATTAATGAAAAAAGCAAAGTTAAATGCCATTAATATTCTTATTTGTATTACAGTAGTGCTGAATGTCTTAGCTGATATTGGCCAGGTTCAGAGCTGGGACACTGCATTGTAGCTGAGGAGACAACTTCCTAGTACAAAGGGAGAGAACAGTTCTTGTCCACAGAAGCTCACGACTGTCAGTTCTGATCTCAAAAACATTTATGTTAATCAACAGAGAAATCCACCAACTTGGCCCCAGTGACTTCTGTGAAACCACGCACCAGGCTAAGTTCACTTATGGCTTTAAAGAAACCAGCAAGCTTTTATTTAGTGATTAGCAACAAGTGTGAAACTTAATGTGAAAAAGTGAAACAAGACGGGGGGGGAAAGAAAGAGCAGCCAAAGTAAACCAGGACATCAATGGTAAGTTCAATGTACTGCTACCTGGTTACAACTCAAAAGTTTCTTCCCCTCATTTACTTGGTATAAAGAAATAGGAAACATTAATGATAAAGACTTTTCCAAACAATTTATTCCATCAGTTGCCTGTAATTGCTGTCAGAGCCTGAGCTTGGCTAGAACACGAAGTGTTAATGGTGCATTTCTTTCTCAAATTAAAAGGAAAAAAAAAAAAAAGATTTTAGTTCCAGTTTCACAAGTTTAGCTTTACCAACAAAGGGTGAGGGAGCTAACAACATACCTGTCACCTCAGATTTACCCAGTGAACAGAAAAATCAGAAAGGGTAAGTCTTCCCAAAAATGTCATCTCCCTAATCAAAGACATACTGTTGTTAATCACAACGCACACCAATATCCTGAAAACATCCAATTGAGTGAACAAGCCCTAGTTGCTTTTTAATGAGTTTAACTTGGTAATCTCAGATAAACGTGGAAGTGCTTGAAGTGTCTGTCTTATGTAAGGCAGTAATGAGGGGATTTAATGTTTTCTACAGCCTACACAGCTTACAATGGTGAACACGCCACAGGTGTGGTACAATCTAATATACAGTAGTTTCTCAGCTATGACCATTCCCCTACTGTGGGCAGAACATAGATTTTTTTAACTGGATCCAGGAGCTAGCTAAATTACCCAGCTGCTCTGTGTTTAAGCCCCCAGCTAGTTTATGCACCAATAACAATAAACTTTCTATAACAGCAGCCCAGTCTATTACAGTTTCTTGCTCAAGCTAAAAGTGGGCCACTGTTACTTCAGCTATGTTCATGGATGACACCTTGGGATTTGTCCCTTCCTAAAACTGTAAAAACATTATAAAAAGACACAATTAATGGAGTTCTGTTTTGTTTTCCAATAGGATGATCTGTTATTTTATGATACAGGCACACAGTATCTTAAGCCTATCAGTTGGGAATGCATTGGAAAGTTGGCTTTTTATTCATGCTTATTTACCACAACAAAGCAACACCTAGTCACAGTCACAAAATTAAGTATTGACAATGGCCTCTTAATAAGTTTTGCATGTTACAATCATAGGTACTAAAAACTTCTCTCCAGATAATCCACTCATGCATTTATTTTTTTAAAAAAGCATTTAATTCTGACATCAATTAAATAAAATTGTTTACAGTATGTAATAGGTGCGTTGTTGGAACTGTGATAGTCTATTCTGAGAATGAGAAGTGTTATACAGAGATGTAATGGCTTTTACCAGACCAGCCAATATCATTGTGGGGGAAAAAAAAACAAACACAAACACACAGACAAGATTTTGGGACCAGAAAAAGGATTCGTTTCCTCTCAAATGTAGCATTTGTTTCCCTGTAGAGATGTTTGCTGGTTTACTGTAACATCTCTATAAACCTTGTCTTTCTGGAAACACATTATAAAAAATAATTGTAAAATTAACACTTAACAAAAATAAAATAGAAAACGAACCAACAAAACTAACAAAACACTAGAGCTTACACTGCAACTTCCTTGAATTTAGGAAAAAAACCTGCCATGACTGAATGTACCCATTGCTTCATAACTTTTGGTGAACTACTTCTTTCAATTTTATTTTATGAAATTCTACTGAAATTAACTTCTTGTGGTTTAGGCTGATACAAATAACAGCAACAAGGCACTAAAACACTAATAAAGTGATTACAAGGTCACATAAACGGATATGCATATAGCTGCTGGGCATAGTGCATAAGTAACTTCAGGTGCAAACCATAAAATACAGCAGTGAGTATGTAAGGCAACCACAAAAAAAAAAAAAAAACACAGTTGTCACTTTTCAAAAATATATATCCTCTCTGTATTTAATCAGGCATTTAACTCAAAAGTGTTCCCATCCTAATTGTAGGTTTTAGATCACTTTTAAGAGACAAATTTACCAAAGCCTAAGGATTTTTAACACCAACTGCAACGCTGCAAGAAAACCAATGCCAGCTTATGTAGGAGCTGCAAGACTCTCCTACGTTATTTATCTACATCATATACAGCATCCTCACTCTACAAACACAGCCATATTCAAAATAACCCTCAAAAAAGGCTATTCCTCTTTTCATAGTCACTCCCAGACAATCCTCAGCAAAAAACAGACTTGGCTTGAAAATCCTCACTTGCAGACAAACCAGTCCAGGCACTATATAGCTGTCACAAGGCTGACAGCTCGTTGTATGGAGGAGATCATACCTTTCCCATGGAAAATCCCATGGGAAAGTCTGGAAACAAAAGAAATCCCCATGTGATCCATCCAACTGAGCAGGGCAGCAGTTGCCTTCTGCTGAGAGCACTAACCCAGCAGCCCTATCCAGCCAAACCTAATGAAACCCACCCCAGTCTGCCTCTCTCCAAAACATCACCACCACACCTTGCTCATGCCCAAGGTCCCCCTGCCCTGTGTCAGCACATGGCTGTGAGTCTGGTCTGGGATGAGCTGGTGACTTCAGCTGTACCTGTGGTCATGGAGCAGGAAACCAGCTGTGATGTGGCACTGAGGAGCCCCTCTGGAATGCACACTCTCCAGCTACAGCCTAACACCAGGACCCTCTCCTCACCACCAAAATTCCTAGCTGCTCCACAAAGGAAGCAGACAGCAAGTCAAGGACATCTGTACAGGGACTCTGTGCCTCCACACAGACTCTAATCCAATTACAGCCATGCTTTCATGGATCCTAAAGAGGCTCCAAGAAAACAAGGTGCCTTAAGACTTGAGCTGCATTCCTTTTTCCTGGTCTTCGTGCACCAGAAGGTGATGATTTGCAGCTTCCCGTAGTTCCCAACCCACCCATCCCTACCTGCCAGCCTCTAGTCCTTCCTCTCACAGTGCTCCATCATCAATCAGTTCTTCATATGCTTGCCAGAGATCTGCTTTGTTCTGCATCCAACTCCAACTGGCTGTACATAATAAGAATTTCATTCCCATACCCGTGCTTTCCACCTGGGAAATTGAATCTTTCATGCCATTAGCCTTCTATATTGTCCTCAGACTGTATGGAAAAGCTTCCACACAGTAGTCCAGAAAAAGGAAGACGGCTACAGAGGCTGGGCCCTTGATCTGCCAGAAGAAGCTTTCATACATCAGAATTCCCCTTCTCTGAGAAAAAAAAACAAACCAAACCAACAACAATAACAAAAAAAGGTTGTATTTCAATTATCTGTGCAAAAAAACAGGATTTTCAGGCTTAAAATATGGACATATGGACAATAAGGAACTCCCTTGGTCTTAGAAAATCCCAAGGCCAAGAGAATCTTGGAGCTGGATTCTGTAGCTGAGGAAGCATTATTCCAACAGGGTTCATCATCCCCTTGATGACTCTTTTAGGCACATGCTTTCCACACACAAGGTATGTGATGGTTTCATCTTTTCTTTGATAAGTTCTGCTTAAGTTGTTTAGTTTGGGGTTTTTTTTAAAGTTTTACTTAAATTTGGGGTCTGAGAGAACCTAAAAACTCTGCAGAAGTCCAGTGATTTTGGCACAAACTCAGAAATACCACGTTGCTGAACTGACATGCCTGTAGTTCAGCCACTGATGTCCAAAGCCACATTCCCTCTAGCCAACTGAGGTTTTTCCAGGGCTCACAGCACACCCAGAGCACACAATATTAATCAACTAACATAGACCATGTCATGCCTTATTATACTACAGACACTGGATTTTGGGGTTTGGTGGCATGGTCTTGTTGCTTCAGAAAGAAAACACTGCTTCAGTTGGGGTGGATTTGTGAATGCCAAGCATAAAATACAGATCAGCCTTTTAAAGCAACCAACTGGCATCACCATAGCACTGTCACTTAATGTATATGAAGTTATACTTTTAAACACTCAGACGTAGCTGAGTGCTCAAAATCCCTTATTTGAAGAACAACAAAATAATAAGAAATAATAATTATAGCAATAACTGCTTAGTATTTGTATGATAAAAGTGCTGAAAAGACATTAACTAATTAGTGCTCACAACACCCATGTGAGGCAGAAAAGTATCATTATCCACATGCTACAGATGGAAAACTGACAATGTGGAGTTACCTGCCTTTCCAAGACATGCATGAGGGGATAATCACCTAATGCAAATTCATCAAAAACCCTTTGGGGAAGGCACCAGTAGAATGGTCACACAGGTTCAGCTTCCTCCCCGTGAGCTCCGATGCAGTGATTGTGCATCACGGCGAGAGCAGCGTGGAGAGGTGTGGGACAGACACACACACCTTGCATCTAATCTAGAAGCTGTTCAGAGAGGAGACAGAGACAGCTGCACAGATCATTAAAGGCAGCCTGATTACTTGAGCTTGACACCTCTTTTTCTTTCCTAGAACATCACTCACAGTGATGGGGTAGTAGAGCCAGGCTGGGAAGCCAAGTGGATTTGCAGGAGGAAGACCCCTGGATTGAACCCCGCAGAATACACAGCTTTTGCAGCACCACCTTTGACCACATACTTAAGATTCAAATTAAACACCTGGGGTTTGCTATCCTTTCCATGCATCTCTTTTAGGAGTCAGGTGGGCTGGGTTTCTTGCACATGGTAGATTCTGACAAGGGCTCACTTACTGGATTTTTTTTTTCTGTAAGGTTGTTAGCTCAGTTCTGTATAACCAAGGTTTGGGTGACTTGCATGGATAAAACTACCACTACCAATCACAGTCAGAGGCTGATCAAAGCCAACATTCATTAACTTTGAACACAAAATTGTCTGAATCCATCAGTAACTGCAATGGTGCCTAATTAGAGAAGGCATTGCCTATTTCAAAAGCCATGCTATCTAGCTGGACCATTGAGCAGTAGAGAAAAGTAAAGAGTAGCAAAATCTCATATGAAGGAATTAAAAAAGCACAGTGATTTCACTCTTTATGCATGGCACAAGTTATTATCTCAAACGGTGACATTGATAATAGGGGCCTTTATTTAGATAGTGCTGAGCTTCAGCAATTCCCATTCACTTTAGGTGGAATTGAGGGTGCTCAGCAGGACTGAAAAAAACAGTGACCAGATAAACATTGTAGTGTGTGGTCCAGGAAGCTGGAGAGTGCCTGGAGAAAAAGGAAGAACCATAATTAAATACAAACCTAATGGAACACGGACAGCCAGGATCCTGTGTTCTCCCCAGTAGCACTTTTACCAGAGTGAAATGGAGCAACAATAATCTAAGCTTTATTCCATCTAGTCCTCCTTACTCATAAATAGCCTAGGAAAAATAACAGTGCAGCTATCAGTCTCAGGAAAGAAACTGCATTGAGGGAAACCTAAACAGAAGTTTCATCTCAAACTGGAAATTAAGAGATATTCAGAACCATTTCTCACATACATTCATTGATACAAACATTTTTTTGCTATATGTTGCCCCTACCCTTTTGCCTTTGGTCTTTGACTATTCCACTAAACCAGCTTCCCTAGCAGGAACATCTGTGGAAGAAAAAAAAAGGAGCTTCAACGACTTCTCAAAGTAACCCTGAGCTGTGTATCAGACTGCGACACTGAAGCACGGTAATTGCTAATGGCTTGGCCGGTGTAAGAGGCTGGCTGTGACTCCCTGTTACAGCCCACCCGTCAGCAAGCAGATCACTTGCTGGAAATGGTTAAGTGGGCTCCAGTGTGGGCCTGGAGCAGGTGGTGCATTATCCCAGCAGGGTCAGGAGACTGCAATGCTCAGGCAGAATTCGCCTCCTCCTGAAGTCACCAGGAGCGCTGACGTTGGACTCAACAGGGCCAGGACCTTTTCCAGTGAGTGCACGATGCAACCCTAGGGAGCAACTCAGAAGCACCCAAAGCTGGGCAGAAGGCATGAACTGCCTGTTGTAATTCTATTGGTTTTGTTGCTAATAAAGCAAAGCCCCAAGGAGGTGCTGAGTTTTTAGTCTATTTAGTATAGGTTTCCTTTTAGAGACTATTAGGAGAGGCATCTGCTCCCAGTTACAGCTATCAGCCAGTGAGGAAACGTGAACAGCAGCACCTGACTTCTGCAACTAATCAGATGGTGAATATTTACAACACACTGTTTACAATGCAAACAATCAGCAGCCCAAGCACTGCTCCAAGAAGAACACTGCAAACAATTTCGAGCAACAAAGCAACATGAGAAAATGCCTATCTGCTCTCAGACAATTTGTGAATAAAATAAATTACTCCCAAAACTCACATAATTTCAGGTCTTTTAGGATCTTTGCCACCAAAGTCAGTGACAGTTTGCAAAATCAACTTTTACAGAACAAAGTACCCAATATTTAACAGGAAAGTACGCTCTCAATTTTTTAAATTAATTAGAGTATCACAACTCATCCCAGCAGTATAGCTGACCTTAGCAACCATATACAGACCACAGGAGCCCTGTTAGAAAGTTTTTGCTCTTCTCAGACCAATGAGTCTAAAATATTTTGTAAATACTTGGAAATTCTATGTAATCTGATTTTATTTTAATTACAGGTTGAAATTAAATATTTTGGTAATCTACAGGCTAAAAAAAAG
>NC_087562.1:15054712-15057212 GCF_036250125.1 Pseudopipra pipra | reverse complement strand
GCCTGATAATTAAACAAGCCATGAGCAATGGCACTACACGCGGAACGTCCGTAAGGACATCGGACTTCTCTGACGATACGCGGCTAATGGGGTGTCAAAGATTTTTTTAACTATATCGGAAGAAACTTGGGCGGACGTTCAGACCCCGGCAGTGTGTGGGCAGGGCAGGGCACAGGGCAGGACCGGACACCCGCCCCCCCCGGCGATGCCCCCGCCCGGTCCCCGCACACGCACCGGCCGGACCCGCGCCCGCCGCAGCCCCGCTCCCGTTGCCGCGGCAACCGCCCATCCCGGCGGGTGGGTCTGGAAGGGGAGGCCCCGCTGTTTTCGTGCGAATCCACACGTGAAAAATTTCACTCGAAGTGCTAGGCGTATTTTTAGCAGGTTCCAAACCCACTGGATGTCCAACTTTGCAGGGCCCGTGGGAGAAAAGCCATCACTCACAACACGTGGAGGAGGTGCCTGTAAGCAGGGCAGCTCCTGCCAGCTCTCCACACAGCCTGGGACAGCTGGAAAGCTGGTCCCCCACCAAGAGGGCCCCGTCACCAGCCCCTGCCCTCACCAGCCTGACAAACCTGCCTGGCACCCGCCTGAACATGAAGGAAGGTGGCTTTTGACACGTGTTTTCAATAACCTTTTTCAGACTGTTTTACAGAAGGCAGTTACCTTATTCCTTCTAAAGTACCTTACATCTCCTTGCCTCTCTGGCTTACTACTTCAAGACTTGGACAATGCCCTCCATAAGTAACTGTGCAAGTCTTAGAAAAACCAAGATTTCAGATTCTATTTTTTAATGTATTGCCTGTTATTGTACTGCTCCACACATGCAAGTGTCCAATTCAAAAGCTACATCAATTGCACAGGAACAGTAGGAATTAGTACTACTTTCCTGGACTTAAGTATTCCTTTTGGCATGGCAACTTGTGGGTTGTGCTTGTTGCCACTAATAACCTCATCCTCTAGGGTTGAAAAACTTTTAGTTTATGATGGCAATATTAGTAACTAGAATGATGATATGTAATTATTTGTAAATAAATCACAGTTCATTTCATCAATATAAATCAAGCTATACAAGCCACTTCCTTGTGTATCATCTTCATTAGCTGAAAATCTCAAAGTTTGGTCCTGTAATCAGCTAAGCTTGGAACAAGGCTAGAGGGGAAAGGCAGGGATTTAGTGCTTAAGTCACTTTGCTAGTCCTAAATCCTGGGACTAATCTGTGCCAACTGAGACTTCACAATTGCTTCTAACTCTAGACTTCCCACCAAGAGTATCCCGACCACTTTGAAACAAATAGCAAGCTAAGGCACGTGCAGCAGTGCTGTACAGCACTGTTGATCTCGGCAGAATAAACGTCACACACTGGCTTCCAGGTTACCACATTTGTCAGGAGTACTCCTATTAATGTGTTTAAACTTGGTCTCAGCTAGCTAGGCCGACTGCAGCAAGAGTGATGGCTGCAGCACAGCCAGTGCTACAAAAACATGCTGCATAAAACCAAGCAGTCCAAAGAGCAATGCATGCGATGCGTCTTCTGTGTCCATCAGCTGACTGGGAGATGCCTTTTTCCCCTATGCCCTATTAATTAGATGCGAATTAGAAGCTCATAGTCTAGCTAGATGTTATCTTCCAAGGTATTTAAAAGTACAAGCTGCAGCCTCCTGCCCACTATTTGCCTCCATTATCAGTGGCTCCCCTCCTGGAACTGAGTTTCTAGGCATCAGAAGTCACTGCCTTCTAAGGCACTGGCTTCAAAAGAGTTTTCTAATAGTTTATTAAAGCAGCTCTAAGCCTTTCCCCTCTCCCCCCCTCCATTTTGGTAAAATATTTATTCTTTCTTTAAAGAGCAGTTTGATAGATGTAATCATCTAAAGAATGTCCTGCCAGTTTTAAGTTAGTCACAGATACAGCTGTGCAGATCATGTTTCCTGTCAATACTAGAAACTTGTCAACCCCCTTC
Organism: Pseudopipra pipra; assembly: GCF_036250125.1. Taxonomy (NCBI): domain Eukaryota; kingdom Metazoa; phylum Chordata; class Aves; order Passeriformes; family Pipridae; genus Pseudopipra; species Pseudopipra pipra. The sequence continues at coordinate 15,055,252 of NC_087562.1, read as the reverse complement.
TCTTACTAGTTCTTCCCTCTTCAGCTGCGCCACATTCAAGCTTTCTTGTCTTTGTCTGCTAGCACGTTGCCAGATCCTTTCCTTTTTTATCTACTCGTCAGACAGACGTTTTCACTCCCTCCATTAGCTTCACCAGTCTTGACTTCTGCAGCCACCTTCCCTGCAGCCTACTCTCCACAGAAACCTGCCCAACTTGAACACAGGATTACCACCCTCACCTCTAAATCCTCTATAATGCTCACAGAAAACTAGTAACTAGTGGCTGACTTAATATGCAGAACAACAAAAACTTTATGCAGTGCAGGATCAGGATAATGTTGTATGAAGGTATTTGAGCAAAGGTGGTTTCTTCTCATGTGCAAGAAGAGCGACTTTGTGAGCGCTACAGAAAAAATATGATAAAATTACATTATTGGGCCTCTGGTCTTTAATGAAGTCAATTTAAGTCCAGAGATAGGAAGATTCTTCTGCACAGATGCTCTCATACCTACTGCTGCTGTTAAAATTAATAAAAATTTTGCTGCTGAAAAACATAGGGGA
>NC_087562.1:15027212-15049712 GCF_036250125.1 Pseudopipra pipra | reverse complement strand
TAATGCACTTTCTGGATTAGTTAATTTTTAGGAAAGTTACAGGAGTATCTAATGCAAACATTTACATTTATTAAGGGAAATAAAAAGGGGGGAGAAAAAAAACCATGAAGTTACCAAAATCATTACAGCCATTATTTGAACAGAACATTTCAACCCCACTGAATGCTTCCATCCTCTCAGCTGTGTCCTTCTGGTATCTTTTCCAGTCCTTTTTTCCAACTATGTATATACAGATACCACTGACCAACACAACAGTCGCTAAGTGCATTTCTTCTTTATGATTGCTTGCATTGCCCCAGAATTTTGTACTTGCCAAATAATGGCCTGCTTTCCCCAACTTTTTGCCTACTGTACAAGTTTTAGAAATCCTAATCTTCAGAGAAACTCATTATGTTAAAGGATGAGAAAAGAAAGGCGGAAAAACAATTTAAATGAGCTTGTATCTTCTGCTTAAACTCCAGGAAAGAAACTCAGAAATGCAATTTCCAAGTAAAGATAAAAGTCCCATGTTGTGTCTCTGTAAACCAGAAGCTGACACTTAGCAAGTTGTCCTGTCTGCTGATGGGAACAGTGTGGATGAATCTGGCCAGTCCACTTGTACTTCTCTTTCTGAAACCAGTAATAAAGTTTGAGAGGGGTTATTTTTAAAGCAGCTCTTAGAGTGTTCCAGCTCACTACTGTCAGCTTCAGATCTCAAATGCAATTTGATTTATAATTACATTTTAAAAACTAGCATTAAAATAACATTAGAGGGGTCATAATCTGAACTTTCTAATAGTTAGGCACGTAGCATACATTTAGAAATGGATCTCCAACAGGATTCATCTGGAACATATTCTGACTGGAATTCCTTCCTTCACCCGTTTCAGTACTCTGCTGGAGCTGGTGTGCCAAGAAGCCATGGTGGAGCCCTGTATTTCAGCGTTGTTTCAAATGTTAACGGGCTGAAATACACTGATGAACGTTTGTTAGTCAAACTCTTTTCTTGCATTATAGTCAGGCCCGTGTTTGTAAACGCCAATGGGTGAGAACATGCTGGAGAATCTGGAATTAGGCCTCTGCACTGAAAAGTTACATGTCACATCCCTTGCTCCATTGCGTCTGAAGCAACTTTAATTTTCTTGGCCTCTGTGGCACCGACTGATTCGAGGGCATTGACCCATTTGAGTAGTTCCCAGAGGTAGGTTATGCTTGTGCCAGCCAAAACACACGTACAGTGAAAAAGTGGTGCTCCCAACAACTGTCAATATTGTGTGTCAGCTGAGAACTACCTGTCCTCCCAGCCATGCAAACAACTCACACGGGCATTCAGGGAACTTCACGACTCTGTGCATGTAGCTGCAAGCCCAGCACCTCCTGAACACCAGAGGGGGTTCAGAGGAGGCACAGATTCCTTGCAAAATTTGCCTTGTTCTCCAAGTCCAACCTTCTGATAAGAAAACCTCCCAACTAGTCAGTTCTGCACTGATACCTAACTACAACTTCAGAGGCAAAAGGCAAACAGTTTCTGAACGCCAGTCTGAAGTAAATGAGCTGGTTAAAAAAAAAAAAAAACAAAAACAAAAACAAAAAAAAAAAAAAAAAAAAAAAAACACCAAAAAAAACCAACAACAACCACACAAAACCTGTGCCTTAGAACCAAGTTTGAAATTTTATAGGCTTTTACTCCACAATTTGTACTTGAGCCTTCTGTTATTTTTAAACAAATCTAATTTCTTACAGCTGTGAAATTTACATTTTAAGAGTGTCTAGTGGCCATGGGCATTAATTACTTTATTGTAATATTTTAATGAGTTTGGGGTTCAACTTTGAAAGAATCCTTCTGAATCCCTGCTTCCCCACAGAATTACACTAGAACCTGATTCAATCACAACTTCATACACCCCGATCCAAATCCTGATAGACTTGCACAGTATTTTCAGTTGCCTTATGAAGTCCCCAAACTTTAAAACTGGCTCCAAATTTTAAGACTTCTTACCAAACTAGCCCTTTCCTGAGTCAGAAGCAGAGCTAGGCTGTGAGAAAGTTTGTGTTTTAGAGATGAACTTCCTGGCTGAGGCTAATCTCAATAAAAACAGGTAGCAAAATGAACAATTCAGCTGCAACAGCTAACATTTGGGCCAATCTTGTTCTTATTGACACACAATGATGCAAATGCTTCCATCCTAGCATAAATGACATAAAAACTTTTAGGGTTAAAAAATCAACCTCCCCAAGGAGTATCTAAATTCACCAGGGCAGACTGAAAAAGCACTACTGGAAGATTTCCACCTTTGTAAAATAGCTGAAAAGCATTACAGTATCCATACTTCTGCCATGGTATTCCCTTTATGGATTTTGGTGGTTTGTGTCATCCTAAATTACTTCTTCTTCATCTGTGAGTGTGCATAAGTAGTGGTGGGAGATAAGTAAAATGAATCTGTTTTCTCAGGCAGTTTTCAGTCAGGACTTAGTGTCTGTCCTTGCACTGCTGCAGGTGCAAGTACTCATCTTGGGGACTGAGGCAGAAACCTTCACACCACCAAGGATCACTACAGTTTGAAATGAGGAGATAAACCTTCTTACAACACCTAGTGCACTTTAATTCCCTATGAATAAGCTAAAGAAGCAAATCTGAAACACACTGAACAGTGGGTTCAAGTACAAATACAGATAAATGCAGGAAAAGTGGGACTGACTGTGTTAGTTGACTGTGATAACAGCAAGAGGTTCATCAGTTGTCAAGTGCCACCATACACACTGCACCCACAGAGTCATGTTTGGAAATCTGACCATTTCTGTCCCCAACTCTCACCTCTCTTGGCTGGGGCAAATGCAGAATTGCAACTCCAATGAGCTACCCAGCTTTTTAAAAAGCATGTTTTTAAACCACTTACAATAAGAGCAACAGTTATTATTCAGTACATGCTTTTTATCAGATTGAAGATAAACTTTATTATAACTGGTGGAGATGGTATCAATGATTTGTGGTCTCTGTGAATTCTGTAATGAGAAATGGTAATCTGTCTTGGGGCAAACAATATTATTCTGTTTACTATGCAATTAGCAATATTAAGTCATGATTCTATAACTGATAGCTGAAAATAGGGGTGGTAAGAAGAAACTGGAAGCACTGGAAACTGTCACAGGACAAGTATCTGAGGACTATAAACTATTTACGGTGCTTTAGCTTGACATTCCCTCTTATCCTCCAAAAATCTTCCTCACTGCTCCAGAGATGTTCACTGTAAAAGTATCAAGATTGTAAGTGGTTTGGGGCAAAGCCAGAATCTCGCCTTGTTGCGAATACTGAACATACAGTACAGTGCAGGAATTTCATTTTCAGAAAAGCAGCAATAAAGTAGCAAAAAATTCGCCAAAAAAGAGTTTTACTTTGGAAAAGGTATGATAATGAACCAAAAAGAACAACAAAAAGAGGTGAGACCTAATCTCTGATTCCTGGCATATCTGGTGTACAATCAAGACAGAGTACTTTCCTGCACTTAATCTCTTCTTTAATTTTACAGACTGAGCCCCGTACCTTTGTGTGACCAAAACCCTGTACTTCTTGTTTACTCTTAGATCAGCCTTAAGCTACCACCATATGGAGCTGGGAACACCACAGACAGAGCAGAAACAGCCCTTAACTAATGGTCAGAGTAAATTGTGTTGGGAGTCAAGTGGGGCCACTCTCAAGTGGCTGGTTAAGAAAAGGGCTGACCTATAATGGAGCTTCTCTGCAAAACAATAATTTTTTACTTTATGTTATAAAGTACAGAACTGTAACTATGATCAATGACAGAAATCTCACAGCCTTTTCTAGTCTGTTCCTTAGCCATACACATGTAGTCCAGCCCTTTTGGCAAGGATTGTGAGGTTACCTCAACAGGAACTCAGAGTTGCAGCACAGACTTTCGTAGTGAACAGGCAAGACCTATAGAGTGCTGGGGTCTTTCCTGCTAAATTGATCTTAAAAAAAACCCAACAAACCAACTTATTACTCCCTTTAAACTAGCCCATTCCATTTGTAGCTCTCTGGAAACGCGATGCTCCATGGAGAGCTCCACTGCACCCAGCAGGCAAAAGCCACATTTAAGGCAGCATGACGCACCAGCGCTGTGCAACCGGGATGCTACAAGGAAGTGACTGCTTCTGGCAGCCTCACAGCCCCTCTCCTGCACCTCTTGCCCTTAAGGATCAGTGCCTTAAATTCCCATATACTACTGAATAACGTCTGGCTGATCCAGAAGATTACCAGCTTATTCCACCTTTGTTCTCTGCCTTCCTTTAGGATGAGCAATGAATGACACCACAGCAGGCATAACCCTCCAGCACAAAAGCTAACAAAGTCGTAGAATGTTTTAAGGAATGATTTAAAAGTTATAGAAGGGTATTCCTACATGGAATATCTATATAAAACCCATTGCTACATGGAAGGGCTCTCAAATTCACTTTACTTTCCCAAACAGTGCGAAGCAAAACCAGCAGCAAAACTCTGCAGGAGCAACCTCTTTAAAACTGATAAAAGTACAGACAGTTTTAATGAAGTGTGCACTAAAACTGAGGGTTTCCTTTGCACAAGATAACACTGAATCAGAGTTTCACAGCAATAAAACAAACACATAGTGTAAAAATAAATGGGAAGAAAAAAATGATAGGAGTATAAAACTTCATGTTCCTGTACATAATATGCCAGTGATTGGTGGAAGTTATGCACAAACTTCTCCTTTTTAAAGAACTACTGTTTTTAGGAAAAAAACACTCAATAATTAGTATTTACATTTATAGAGTTTAATTCCTTTTCCTGAGGAGGTCCTAGGTCTGGTCATTGTTCATCACTATTGTTCAAAATTTACTCCCAGATTAGGAACTTCTCCCACACTAATAAATAGACATAAATAATTTTCTTTAGAAAGCATTTTTTTTTCCTTTCAGTAATTAACCTACTTAAATGTTTTAATGGAACTACTGACGTACAATATCACAAAAGGTCCTCTGACCATAATATAAAGTGAGAGATGAGATTCCTAAAAACTTCTGTATGAAGGTGGTCTAGGATTTACAAAAACAGACAGCTCTAAAACTATCTTTAAAGGTCATAAATTAGGTACTCTCTTAAATGTAATTCAATCATTCACTGTTATAGGAGCTTGATTCTATTAGTTGTCCTATGCGTTTTACAAAACAGAACTCCATTAACATTATTCACTTATAGCTTCCCACTATAAGTGGATATTCTGCTCAACAGGCTTTAAATAGATTTTTTTTTCCCCCTGAAATTGCTATTAAGCATACTTTTACTCAAAGGGCAAAGTAGGCATAGGATTATGCTTGTACTTCATGCAAAGGATACATTTTCAGCAATCAGAACCACATTCCTATGAAGTAAAAATACTCTATATAAGCCGATTGTTTTTATCCCTCCTAACCTTGCTCAATAAGGACTCTATTCTGATCTTTTGAGTTACACACAAGTTTTCCAATTTGGCTGAATAAAGGTATCTTGTTGGGCAGCTTCATGAGCATATTCTGTGTCTTGAATTCTGACCTTGGCATGTTCAAGGTGGATCTCAATTATAAGATGCTGCTCAGAAGGGAAAAAATATTTTAATTTTTTTTAAAAATCAGGATTTATTTCACTTTCTTCAGTTAAAGAATACAGTATGGAACTCCTGCTTTTACATACCTTGCTTTACTGAACCACTGAAAATATAAACCTTGATAAAGTGACCGCAACACATATATAGCCACAAGATTTTCAGAGCAATTTACCTGGCCTGTAGTTACATTTCAGCCTCAGAGACATCTACGGTAGATCATTCATCTCTGATTTCATGTTGGTTTCACTGTGAATGATTTCATGCCCTCACCTCTCACAGTTTAGATTATTCTGAATGAGATTAAACACACAAGTGCACGTGGAGGAGCATCGTGCTGGGCCAAACCACATATCCCACAGCCAGTCTCAAGGGATTTTAGCCACCCTGTGATGCTGAGCTGCCTGCTGCAATAATCTGACACCCAAACAGACCCTGACCCACTGCAATGGTGTAGTTGCAACAGCACAATCTGTACATAAAGAATGTGTATGTCGAGAGCCAAATCCTCCGTCTGGTTACCATATCCTATGTTCATGTCTTACTGCTTAAAGCAGGACACATGGCAGAAATCCTACACTGTTGTTCTTCTCATTGGCCACGCCAATCCCAGATAATCAAGTCAGTCAGTCACCAGCAGATACTCTTTTCTCAGAGGAAAGGGTTGAATTTCATCTGACCACTGAACTTCAGCTTGCACTTGAGGTTCTAATTTTCTTCTGGTCTTAGCCCATTTCTGTCTTGCTCTGGCACACACTGCCCTAGTAAGTACATTTATTACCTCAGTAATTCCTCTGAGGGCTGTCTTACTTTCACTTTATATCTGGACTCACATAAGCATCTCCCCATTTTACAAGGAAACATTTATTAGCCTCTGATAGGAGCTTCCTGTTCCACCATGCTGAATGCCATTGTCTGTTATTCTTCAAAAGCAGGATAACAAGTTGCACACTCCTGGGCTGCTCTTGCTCATGGCCATGCAGCACAGGCACGGAGAAGGCACATCGAGTGGGATGACCAGGAATTCCAGATTATCTTCCTGTCCTGTTTGCAAACCTGTATTCAGCTGGCCACACACAGTCAATTTACACTGTGGTACCATTCACCAGATACCAGTGGCACTGGGTGACCCTGCAATTTCTAGGGTGCCCTATTCATGCTCTGTGTTCATGCCCTTGGGACCAGTGCAGGAAAGGACTGCACAAGTCTCCTTCACCCAAGGATTCCTCAACTATGAGGTTGATCTTATTACTTTGGGACACTTGAACAGTTGAGGGTAAGCCTATTATATCACAAAAACAGGGATTTCTGCTGTAATTCCTCCAGTTCAGAGCTAATTATCTTACTTGAGAACTGCTCATGGGTCTTTTACCCAGGTAGTTGCGGATCATCACTGCATATTCCTGTTTCTCCAGGTTCACCCTGCAAAAACTCCTCAGTGTAGCAACTGTTCATAAAACCACTACTGTCCAAAAACTGTCCAGTATTTCACAGTGTTTACACAGGAAACTTTGGCCATGATCGCCCCCAGCCACAGCACAGACAGATCTTCAGAGGAGGCAAAAAAGTATAATTGCTAGAAAATAAAATTGCATGGATTTACCCCAGCTGTAGATCTGGACCCACCCCGGGGACAAGAAAAAGATTTCAGTGCACAGAGTATTTTACTAGAAACCATGTGAAGTCTCTCATCCACATCAGCCTGCTATTTTTTACTTCTATGGAAGCAGACAACATTTGTATTCAGCTGCTCACTTATAAATAAAAAACATTTTTACATGGGTGGATTGGAGTGGTCTTGCCCCCCTCCCCTTCGGTTCCCATTATTTTATATATTACACACATGTTCTGTCAGCGAAGCTCACTTTGTTATCTGAAACATCTGTGGTACCCTGCTGTGGGGAAGGCCAACACTGCTGCTGCTGTTGCTGCCTGTCTTTATTAGCCACTGATTTGCTGATCTCGTCCTCCGACGGCGCGCGGGGCTCCGGTTCGCCTGCGCGACACCGGGGCTGCATGGCACAGCCAACGGGGTTCTGTGAACCAGCACAGAGGTCCTGTTGCTTCACAATATGGCAGTTACCACCTCCACGAAAATATGAAACCCAGGTTTCATGTGTGTGTTCATGCAAGCGCTGTTTTTTTACATTTCTAAAGCAACGTACGTGAATTTATCCGTGCAAGAAGGCACAGCCTCATCAGAATGAAAGGACCTCCCACCTGAGGCTCTCGGGCTGTTGGGCAGCCATAATATTTTCTTATTTATTTTGGCCAAGTGAAAAGTAGCCTGAATTGATCTCTTTTAGCCTTATTTTCAGGTACTTTTTACAATTATAGTCCTGACATACTTCCCAGTCCCATGAAACTCTCTGGGATCTATGGCTACTGTAAAGATTATTACCTAAGGTGTATAAGAAGTATGGATTTCTTATGGAGCCATGTCGAGATTTGAAAAGATAACACAGAGATGAAAAATCTGTCTACGTTTCTTAAATAATATTTTTAGAGATAAGATTCTCAGGTCACCTGATAGGAAGTGAGGCTGTTTCTATCTATTTTATACATTTACTTTCAGCAAACAATAGCACCTTGGTAAAATCAGCTTAACCATTTCCCCTCTGAAAAATCAAAACCCTCTTATCTTTATATGGTTTTCTTATGACACAGATCAGTGAAATATACATTCCATTTAAGAATTTGAGATATAGCTGTTAAACCACAAAATTTAACAACATTTAGGAGAAGATGCAAGAACTACTCACAAAAAATTCTCATGGACCAGATTTCCAGCTGATGGCATTCCTTTTATGGGTCTACTGTTTTAAGAAACTGCTCTCTAATACAAAGATGAGACAATAAGAAGTTAAAGGCACATCCTTTCCTTTTAAAAAAAAAATAGATTTATCGATGACATAAAAACCTGAGCGGAATTCTGAGTCCAATAGATAACCTCAAACCAGCTTTTTTGTAGGTTTTTGAGATCTTCCAAGGATTCTGAGCATGATAAAGAGAATAATTATTGTATGGAAACATCATGTGACTGCTGTCAGATCTTTTACATGCAAGTCAGTGTGCATATGTGGCCAATTCAAGATTCAAAATTGAAGACTGATGTGGAGATAATTATAAATGAAAATAAAACACAGCTTTTGAAAAAACACCCTGTTTTCTTTACAAAATAATTGATCACCTAACCCCAGTAGGAAGGTTCAAGAGTTACTATATAATGAAGTGCTAGTAGCAAGCAGATTGCTATATCTTTCAGGATCCAAGATCATGATGACAAGAATGGAGAGTCAAGAAAATAAATGCCACAAAGGCACCTCTCCCATCCTCATCCCCCTTTTGCTTGAAGCATTACTTACTTTCACATTTGCTTTATTTATATTACACAGCTCTAGTATCCCCAAAACAGCTAAATTCTGTGCAGAAACAGGAAGGATCTTTCTGTATTTCAATTCTGAACCTCATTTCCTATTCCCTGAAAATAACTGAGATGTGATAGCAGAATATCCCTGGTCTCCAAAACAATCTTCTGATTACCCAGCTAACAACCTGGTGTACAGCAGAACAACCTCCAGAACTGCTCCCTAGTCAATTCATCCTGTTTTACCTGTATTCAACCAGGCACTAATCTGATAGTCACAGACTGTCCTCCCTGCTCCAAGTACATCCTCAAAGAGGAAAAGGGGATGTGACACTGTTGCTACTGCCACCACTAGCTCAGGATTTTCTTAGAGAAGGTGTTTCAAATCATCTGGAGGCCAGTGAAGTCACAGATACTTTCCACCACCAGAGGAGTAGAAAGTACCTGAGCAACAGCAAGGATCTGGTCCTAAACTTACAAGATAGTTCTTATTTGGGGGAAAGTGAAAGGAAGGAACAAAATTAATGCATATGCATAAACAAGTCCAAAACTTGGAAGATGAACTGAAAAGACAATTATCTTTATAAATTTAAAAACTGCAAACAGATCCATGCAGGACAATTTTTCATCTGTCCAGATCCTTCTGCAGGACATATGCACAAGATAGAAAAAAAAAAGCTTCATTTAAAGAAATGCTAACTTGAAGCTAAGATATTTATGGTTGAGGGGGAAGGAAAAAAAAATAGTGCAGTGCTATGTTGGAATGGTAGTAATTTCTCTTTTACCCTTTGTGTATGTCACCGTCTATTGTTACGCAGTTTTTTAACATTCATCTGAATATTTCATCCATGCAAAAATTAGTCCCAGCATCTTTTTTTCTGAATAATGTTTGGCGGTCATTGCTTCACAACTGCAAACAATCCTCTGCTGCTATTGAGTGCTACAGTCAGGCTTGTTTCACGCTGGAGGTTAGAATCTGATCCTAAGTCCATTAAATCACAGAGTCTTTTTTAAAGTTTAATCTTGAGAGGATTTGAGTTGTAAACAAAGGACACTATACATGGGGAAAGAAACAACAGAAAACTATGAACTTATGACATTAATGCAACCTCAAGTTCAAATTTTGTGAGTGATTTAGCAAGAAAAATCTGAGCTTTCGGCAGCAGCGCACACGCCCTGGCATGTGGGCAAAGCTAAACTGAGCATTGATGCTCACATCCAAAACACACATATGGATCCCATTTCACTATAGACGTGATTCTTCATGTGCAAAACATGTGTCTGACTGGTTTTCTTTGGCTTTTTAAGATGTGTTTCTTTTTCTTTGGTGGGGGTAGGGAGAAGAGAAGTAAATAAATAATTTGTGTGGTATTTGAATATACACTGTCTATAAAGAGAACAGCCTGGGATTCAAGGGCAGGTAAAAATCCTGGACTTCAGCTAAAAGTACCAATTTCAGCAACCAACCAAATGCAGACAGAGAGAAACTTAGTCCACTATACAGCTTTAGCAACACGTTAATCTATCCCACTCTGTAATTGCTAGATAGGAAAGGGAAAAAGGGCTCCAGATGCTAATAACTTGCAAGTGGTAATTAGAGGAGTCCACATTACTGCTGCGAGACTCCCATCTTCCCTTGATTACTGGGAAGAAAATTTTGTCCAGTGGGTCTCCTTCTCACTTCGAAAACATGCAGCACTTCTGCCTTCCTAAGCTCCATCTCCTTCTCACCACACACATCAACAGGAGCTAGATTGGGCCTGGACAACTTTTTCTACCTTCCTTAAAACTGGAGGATGCTCTATTTCCCATAGAACATGCAGGAAAATATCCACAAGGTTATAAGGTGACCTAACAGAATAGTACCACAAGCCCAAACTTCTAGCTATACAAGATGAAAATTGCCTCCTGCAAACTCAGCCTGAGCATGACAGAGAACAAGAGAGTCTGCTTCTCTTGCTGTAAAGGGTAACAAATATCTTTAAAGGCTCCTTGAGCATTTATAATCTCTGGGATCACAGAGACAAAGTAAGTCTGGAAAGGGTCTCAACATTGCATGAGAAAGTAAAAGGAAAAATACACTTATCACGAAGAGGGAATGCATTTGTATTATTATATTGAAATAGCACAAGGCTACAATGACAGGCTATAAATTTTTCTCTTGGACTGTAACCAATATTTTCCATTTCAAGTAACAACAGTGTAAGAAAGAATGACTCAGAATTAATAGAAATTATGGACATAAATTGGTAGGTACTTAGGTGAAAGAGAACCTCAAATTCAGCTGTTGTTAAAGGAGAAAAGGTTAACTAGCCCTTTGAGCAACCCTTGGACCCATTTACACGGCTGACAAAGTGACCAAAAAGGTATGCTTAGACTTTTTTTACCTGTGATGCCCATCTTTCTAGTTCTCAGATTCACAGCCCAGAATGTTACTGTAAATTCTGGGCAGTGAAAAGCATCTTGCTTTTATCCTTGAAATTTAACATTAACCATAACACTAAACTTAATCTATGATTCCAAATAATAATAGCAGTGATAGTAACTGTGTGGTTCTGCAGTGATGAGAATTAAGTTACAGAAATTTCTCACTTCTACTTTTTCTGATTTGATTTGTCATTTCATTAAACAACCATGAATTATTGAATATTAATAATTTTAAATCAGTGATGTGTCATAAGATATACATTTCCAGACTATAAATATTTTTCTTAACCATTCTGTTGCTGTAAATGGCTGTTGAAACATCAGCTGCTCAGTTACAAAACAAACAAACAAACAAACCCCATCAAACAATCAAGGAAACCAGGACTGTTTGGTTTAGGAAACTAACAGGCAAGGAGCCTGTTAGCCAAAGCCAATGTACATTAGCAAAGCTGGGTCCACAAGATGAACAAGCTCTCCTCTGTTTTAAGACCCAATCCTACATTTGGTTGGTACATGTCAATCCACATGATCTTCTAACAGCTCCATCGAACCTCAGGAGATAAGTCCCAAAACTGAAACTAAAGCTTTTTTTTTTCCCCTACACAGACTTTTAAAAGGGAAGGACTGTGAATATTGTAAAAAAAAAAAATAAAATCAATGCAAAGTGTTTTAGCACAGGTGTTCCTGTTATTGTGCTACATTTGGAAAGCCCACACATCATTCAGCACACCTCCAATTCGCACACCCAGCTGCGTGAGGTGGTGGGCTATTGTTAGTTTACAGGTTTGCAATAAAAAGCATGAAGTAATATTGGCAGGCTCAGGAGCTTTTTTTTTTTCCCCCCCTTATGATGTCTCCCTGCATCTATTTATCTAGTTCTCCTTGCTTTGTTTCTGCTTTTATATTCAGCATATTCAAAAAAGGGTCAGAAGAGGTTTTAAAGATGTAATGCCACGCTCCAGCCTTTTGAACACTAAGAGAAAACCTCAAAAGGTTCACGCATAAAGGAACAAAGATATAAGGATAGCTTTGAACCTGAGGGGCTCTCTCACTGCAAGCAAGTGCATTGCCAGCATGTCACAGGTGTACACCACATGAGCAAGTGAAAAAATAAAATGCCTTTGTGAAGGGGTGTGATGCTGACGGGTCCGAGTCCAGAATGCATTAATCCCAGGGTGAACGCCTGCATCTGTTAGATATTTATGTAGTTCCTACTAGTAGTTTGTACAGATATCTGAGCAGGTGAACGTCAACAGCTTTGAAACCATATGTTAACGGGAGGCTGTGGGAGGGTAAGGCAAGGCCATCAGGCATTCGGGGTCTGACAGGGAGGGCAGACACCCACTGCCTTAACACGGCCCCGGTCAGGCGGCGCTCCGGGGCCCTGCCTCAGACTCCTGCTGCTTGAGCGGTGGGACACTGGGGCAAACGACTGAGTCTTCCTCTCTGTTTCCCCACCCTTGAACAAGAGATACTAAATGTGACCACACAATGCCAAATTTCTTTCATCTCTCTCTAATTTCTGCCTTTTTCTTGAGGGGGGGAGAAAAAAAAGCTGCTGACCTTAGTTTGTCGGAAGAAGACAGAGTCAAGATCTCTGTCTCCTGGTAGTTACAGGAACACACTACAGGAGAGGAAAACCAAGTCCTGTTCATTTGTCTGATTCAGAAATTTGTTTTCAGCTTGTTTTTGTATATTAACTCTGAGTTGCTCAGGAGTGGCATTCATTCATCTGAACTTGGGTCGTCCCATTTCCCAGGACAGCCTCCTGACCACCAGACTCCACTCCTGGTAGGTACATATAAGCACAGTTGAATCTAATATGTTTTCAGAAAGAAAAAAAAAAAATCAGTTTTAAGAAAAACAATGCCCTTCCCAAAAGTGACATTTTGCCTATAATGTTTACTTTCTCTTCTAAATATCCTCAGCAAGGAACTGAGAATTCATTCATCTTTGAATGAATTTATAAAACGTGCTGAGAGGTCTCTGGCTGAAATGTGTGAAATTTTTTTATGATTAACACAGAGCACTCAAATCCAAAAATTGTCAGTTTACACACCACTTTAACCTAGACCACTCAGTTTCTCCTGCCATACATGACTTTTAGGAAATTAAAGGAAAACTGTTTTCATATTAAATGTGAAGTTTCTAAAGGAGGTCTGCTAGGAAAATTTTCCTTCAAATTAATATTTTCTGTCAAAAGAAGAAAACAAATCTCTCAAATCCCCTCCACTTCAAACAGCCTAGCAACTACCTTGAACCCTCCATAGTTCAAGTTACTCTCAAAGGTAAGGGAATCAAAAACTAGCTTTGGAGCCCTATAAGATCCTATTGCTAGAGGAGTAATTCCACCTTTGAAAATCTTGGTGCGACTAAGTGAATTCATCAAGAGTTGCAATTTCCTTTTGTCCTCAATGGTCTGTGTTGGAGAAATACGCCTTCCTCACCTTTTGAAGTATGACAGCTTCACTGAAAACCTTTCAGGGAGGATCCATCCATAGGGTACGGGGTTCCTAAATTAGCATTGCCCAAACTCTGCTCCCAAACATTACTACTCCAACAGCTCCACCGTTGTTAAGTGCTTCTGAAAAAAATCTAATCACACCTTCTCATCCTTTTGTGCATCTACCTTTTACAATACCAGAACACACACTCTATAGTAGCCCTTTTCAATTTATTTCCCACATTCTTCCCTTCCCCAGAAGATATTATTCATACCTACTCCTTCACTGTGTAATTAACTTGTTCCAGTCTTTGGAAATGAAACATTCACTCCTGTTTTTGCCCCAACCCTCAACGCTTGAAGAGTCCCCAACCCTACGGGGTGGGGAAGGACACACCATAATTACTCTACACTTGATACTTGAATGAAAATAATCACACTTGTCCTTCATTATTTTGCTTTACCTTAGTGATGCACAGTTAATAAGGAAAGTGTATATTTAAAGCTGGTAGTCTACCAGAGACCCACCTTTGTTGTTTGAGGCCCCTTCAAATGCCCTGCAGGACTCCCAGCACCTGCTCTAATGTGGGCAAATCTAGATCTAGTGTTGTTCCATGGAACGAGAAGAGTCACAAATGACATCTCCACTGTGTATTAGAAAATATTAATTGAGATTTTTAATTTTGGGAGATGTGTGTTGCATGGCATCTGTAAAATATGCCCCAAACATTCTCAGGAGTACAGCTCAAAGAGTTTGATTAAAATTGAGTAAAATCAGTCTCTCATCCTTCTGTTTAAAAAATGAGAATTCATTTATTCAGCTTAATTCAAAGATTTATATATGATTAAAATTACTATAAGGTGTCTAGCTTTTCTGCAATAAACTGCAATGGCCATCAAAATATTGATAGTCATTGGTAAATTACTTCTGGTGTTTAATCAATGTTATTTTTTTATCATCCAATTTTTTCTTCAAGTCAGCTTCTAACACTAAACTACATTTCATCAAGGTTGGTAAAATGTTTAGAAAGGAACAGATGTCAGAATATGGGGATTGCCAATAACACTGATGGAAGCCAGTAATTTCTTTCCTGTCCAAAGGCAAAAGAATGAAGAATAATCTAGACTGTATACAATAATACAAGATTTACTACAACATTAATGGCTATAAAAAGTAAAAGTATACAAAAGCTATCTCCATTTTTTCAAGCCATCACTAAGGGCAGTGTTTTTCAATTTGAGACAATTTTTACAGGAAAACGAAAGGTCTGTCTATTCTTAAGCCTTTAAATATCCATAAAATACAGATGAAGACACAGACTAGCATTAGTTGCTTCCAAATATACTTGTATATTAGTCTATTGTGCAAGTTAATAATTTTGCCAAATCTCAAAAAATGTGGATGCAATCTTTCCTTTAAGAAAGCGGCTCAGCTTGTTATTTACAGATTGTAACATTTACATAAGAGTTTGGTTTAACAAGAGATATAAATATAGATAAAACCCTTAGGACTTCATTCTTTAAACTGCCCTCTAAAAATCTGCCCTACAATTTGCACACTGAATTTTGTGCAGACTATTCTTGGAAGCCTTTTGTGAATTAGGGAGAACTGACTCGAAACAGGGGCTGGTTAATCACAATTTTGCAAATTGTACGTAGCAATCATCCTCACATTGTGAAATTCAGATCTATAAAATGCTGATGTTTTAAAGCTGAAAAAAATAAATAAGCTAAGTAGGACTACTTTGCTAAGGAAACTAAAAAAAAAAAAAAAAAAGAGTATAAGACCCCTTGCAAAGAAATCCTTAAAAGAAAAATAATTAGAATAAGAAAAGTGGCATCATAAGTTAAGTGCATCTCCATTCTAGATCTCAAAGGTAAGCCCTGCCTGGAAAAATATTTTACTACCAGACTGTTCCTGCCCTAGTCTCATGTCAACATTCACCTGAATACACCAAATTCCTGCACTTCCAAGAATAAACCTGTGGGAGGTTTACTATTTTAGAGGGCTTCTGTATATTCATCTACAACCTGGGCGAGCCCTCCAGTTGAGGAGTGACTGGTGAAACTTCCCCCTTCCCCGTGTCTATCACTGTCTGTCATCTGCACAGCCAGTCAGAGCTGCTCTGATTACAGAGCAGGGCTGGCACTTGAGCATCAACTGCAGCCACATGGACACGACACATTATGATGCATGTTGAATGCAGACACTTGACAATAATAGCTGGCAACTAAATAGTTTGAGGGAGAAGGAGCAGAATTTATGTGGAAAGGATGATGCCTCAAAGAAGACGTTTTCTGTTTTGCTCTAAGCTGCAGCTAATGTAACTCCATCAGCAGTTAGAACAAAGCTGGGTCAAAATTCTTCTTTTCCACGCAGGTTTTGCAACTCCTAATATTTACTATAAATGAAGGTCTCTTTCTATTTATTTTCCCTTATCTGTTACAGAAGGACCTTGCCAAACTGCCTGTTTTGAGCGTACAAGGATATGCTGAAATTCATGCAAAATACTTTCTGTTACCAATATCATTATAATGACAAGAACTTTCCATTGGGGTTCAGCCGTGACACAGTGTGTGTTGGTCGCCTTCCTGCCATTCCAAGCCCCTTCACTATGGACACAAGTCACAAACAGTGGAAACTCTGTTTTCCTGATGTTGATCCTCCCCAAAGGTCAGGTTTCTTACCTCAAACATTCCAGCAGTTGCTTAGACTGCAGTTCAGGAATTTTGTGTAACATTGCTTCTAGAAAGCAAATATTTATATTAGTAAATATCATTAAAGTATTGCTGTTACACAGGTATTCTCATTAGCAAACTGCTAAATAGCAGAAAGAGAACTTTAAAGTAAATGGATAGAAACATACTATATTTGTATAATAAACAAACTTTACCATCTTACTTTACCATGCTAAGTGTTTTATCAAACATGAAGCCCAGATATTAAATATTTTTATGGGAATTAATGTTTTTAGAATTACTGCAAATTCAGAATTCATGCCTTTGCTACAGAGGGCAGGCAGAGGCAGAAAACCCTACAAGGAACAGAACAAATCAGCATTACCAGGATTTTATAAAAGTAGTGATCAGGGGAAAAAAAAAAAAAAAGGAAAAAGGAAAACAAAGGACCCACAGGAACCTTACAGGGGGATGAAATAAGGACATTCCCCTTGAATGGGAGAGGCTTACATTCATTCCTGGCTCTGAATAAGGTAGATCAGGTATTTAGCTTCACATATGACAAGTGAATATCCTGAGCATTGGGCTTGCTTATCCTCATAGAGCACATTCACTCACCCACTCCTACTGGAGTTCACTCTTTTGCTGTCCTTTTCCCTTTTTTAATTGGAGAAAGCATTTAACCTACAGCTTCATCAGCACAAGTGAATGTCAAAAGGAAAAGAGTTCAGGAATCTCTCTCAAAGTATAGATTATTAATTGAAACAGCTTGAAAAATTTTGGCCAATGAAACAAAACGGTTTAATGCCTGGAATTTGTAAGGGATGCAAAGAAAATTCTCCCCTCTCAGTTCCACTGCACAACTCAGGTTGGAAAGAAGATCTAGAGAGGTAAAGCTGAGCTTCTTCCTTTTTTTCCTCTGCTCCAAGGCCTAGGTAAAGACTAGGCCAGGAAAAGATTCTGTGTCTTATTAACTCAAAATTGGCATATTTTTTAAAGCCCTAACAGAGGATCTCTCTTGGGATAAAGGAACACAGGAACACTGAAAGCAAAGAAGGCCTGTAAGTGGGAAGAAGTCTTTCAGGGACAAAAAGTTCCCAGAAAAACTTTGGAAGATTCTTGTTTGCTATTTTGAAGACAACCTGCCTGTGAGTCCAGATGTACTCATTCAGACTTTCAAGCACACATTTCAATGTGCTCTGAGTTTAAATGCAGGATGGTAAATGAGCCATTCATCATACACAAAATCATCTTAAATATCACCTAAGCCATTTCACTTACTTGAGAAATGTTGGCAGCACTGAACTTGCAAATACTGTATATTTCAGAGGTAAAATGCCCAAGACTAGATTTTTTTAAAACTAATTTAACATAATGAAGCCAAACAAATGATTTATTCTTTGTTTGTTACATTCACTTATGCTGATAATTAGGCAAATGCTTTGCATCTATGTTTTTGTTACCTTCCTGAGCACCTCTACTGGAAGATTTTATTCTTCCTACAGCCCAGCTTTTTTTTCATTATCTGAGAGCATCATATTTTCTATTTGTTATCGTGTTTTAGGCAAAGATGTTTCAGAAGCATAAAATTAATACGGATTCAAAATTCCCAGCAATTTAAAAAAATAGTTATGTATCTAAGAAGCCATAGGAGACTCCAGCACTGGGTGATTCACAATCCCAATGCACTGGGATTTTCATTAGCTTTCAGCATTGCCTCCAAGACAGCAGCAGCCAGTGCAGGTAGGGCACAGTGCAGGTAACCAAAGCACAGCAGCTCAGCAGTAATTGATTGTGGGTGTTGACCCAGACATTAGGATGTTTACTGTCTGCACAGGACTCCTTCACTTTGTGAAAAGCTTTACAAAACTGAACCAGCTCACAGCGTGTCAGCCTTCGGATGGATACATCAAGCACTGTCTCTCAGCATTTCTTTACTGCTTGAGAAGATTTGACCTCGTGGCTCTAACAAATCACACAGACTGCCTGGACAGCACAAAGCAACATTCCTTCACACAAGTCCAGAGGCTTTCAGGGCAATGTGAGGGATCTACTTGACAAAACTGTAAGCAATTGCTCAGGAGCACAGCAGAACGTTGCTTTAAAGTCCACTATAATTTTATTATTATTGCTGCTACTACTTAACAGGAGTACTTTGAAATTACTGAAGTTGCCTGCTCAAAGCCAAACTCTTGCCAGATGCTGCTGCCCACAGTCCAGTCTGAGAGCAGCAGAACTTTCTGATGCTGCCTCTGAAGGGGAAGGGATACAGACCTTGATTCCATGAGCCAGAGAGACTCAGAGATACTACTGAAAAACAAAATACTCAAATCCTCAGGAAAAAAAAAAAATTAAAAATCTACAAATCAGTGTCAGGATATTTTAAATTATCCCATAATTCCCAAAAGAAAAAAAAGCTTGAAAATGTGTCTCTTTGAAGAACCTTCTAATTTTTATTTTTTTTTTTTGCTACATCCACATGGGTGAGAGATCCTACCCTTAAAGATACTATATTATAGAATACTATAAGTATACCCAGAGGGACTAGGCCTCATGAAGCCACGTTGAAAAGTTTAAGGAAAGTAAACTTCAGTTTAGAACAATAAAAATAACACTTATTCACAAAACTAACAAATATCATGTAATAGGTGATCATGAGTTTCAAACTTTAAAAAGCAGTAATATTTTAAAATAATATACAGGGAAGTGTAGTGAGACCAACCAAATTTGTTTTCTCCACTGTGCTTCTCATGGCCCAGTGTCTCTGGCATCTCAAACTTGTTGTTTGAAGCCTTTGCCTGCCTTGGATGAACAGGGGGTGCTGATCCCCACCAACTGCAGCTGTGCTAACTCGTGTCATTTTGAACTTCCTTTGAATAACTCCCCCTGTTTACCAATATCTTTAGGAAGTTCAAATCTAAAATCTCTGGGGCTAGAAATATACAACACGAAATGTGTGCTGCATAAGAAAATTTGAGTAGACACTCACAATTTACTTAGTTCCCTTTGAGGGGAATGAGAAAGATGCACAGTACTTTCATTATCTGTCCTTAAGTGTTTTTTGTCAAATTTTGACTCTGCCACCATTCTTCAGTGACAGACATTAGGTATGACATTTTTTGACACAATGTCAATAGTGACATCAGTAATATCTGACACAAGGCACATTGGGGTTATTTAACACAGACAATTGGATAGCTCAGGGCACTGGAGATCCAATGCATAAAGAGTTTTACCTCCAAGTCACCAGTGAATATCTAGCCCAATGTTTTCTAGCTGCTACCAACTGATGGCTCCTCGGAGTCTTATACAGGAGGAGTTGGGTGTATTGAACAGATGTCCAGAAAACAAAAATCAACACAATAAATTACATTAATCTGTGCCCTATGTTGAAACACCATGGAATGAATAGCCAGTGACAAAGCTATTCTTCTACTGCTATCTGTAATTCCTTTTAAAAATGGTTGAATCCCAAAGGAGATATGGGAGGATCAAATGAGTCAGAGAGCACTACAGCTCTAGGTTCCTGAATAAGATTTCTGTCTCAACAGCTTTCAGTCCCAAGGCTTTCATAAACAGTCAAATATACTTATGGGAAAATACAAATGTGAAATGTTACTTTCAATGATGTGTTTTTCAAATATTTCACAATTGGCTAATATACAGGACTCACAAATGCTGAACAGAAACAAAATGAATTACATATATGATCATTCTAGAATTTCCTAGAGTGTCACAGTCCTGATTAAACAAAGTACTTCTACCTACATCCAGTACAGCACTCAGAGCAGAGTCTTGCAATATCTATTAGGCATCTGGCTGAGCTCCTGAGTCCTGCATTTGGCCCCAAGATCCATTACTCAAAACCTGGAAGCTCTGGATGTGAGCAGAAAGAGGCCTTAAATCTGGGTACATATGAAACTACCTGGACTTACAAGGACAGTCACCCTGTGTGAGGTGCTTGGAGAATTTTATATTACTAAGCACTGCTCCCAAGGATTTAAAAATGTAAATTTCAACAAGTCTTTGTGTGGTGTGTGAATCCTCGTTTGAAGCAGATATTTTCATTTTTATCTTATTTTAAGGTTATGCTTATGTTCAAACAGGTTCAGCACCTGCAACTTCACGTGAAGAGAACTTCTGTAAGGAACAAGGTAATTTTTTTAAAAAGTTCAGAGCTAAGTGCTTTACTTATAGACTTTTTTTTAAAATAAGTAAAGCTACCAAATCAGAGTTAACCCATGAGCAAAATGTGCTCCTTTTTTTCCTATTTTATATTAAAAGATGATTCACATTAACCTGTTTATCACAGGAAGCCATGAATATGACCATATGACTGCAGAATGATGTTCAATCAATAGTCAGAACCAACAGCTGGGCTACCTACAGATTCCCTGGAACACTTTTTTAATTCATATTAAATAAGGCTATTCTAACCCACCCAAACAGATTCCTCTATTGTTCTACAAATTGTGGCTTCTCTAAAAAAAAAAAAACCATCCTAGCTGAGAAAATCAAAATATATGAAATATATTTGCTGTCACTTAAGAAATTATCCAAATTATCCCACATTGTTACATATGATAGAAAAAGAGGCAAAGCACATTTTGTTAATCATGTGTTTGGAGCCTCTGTTATACTGCAACTTCTCAAACAAGCTAAATTTTTTAAAATGTAAGAACAATATGTATTTTACTGCAACAAAAAAGGGTTTCTGGAGCCAACTGTTGATCTGAACCACTGAGGAAGCTCACAGTACTCCACTCTCACAAAGTAAGGAAAATGAATTCTCATGAAACTTCACAGACACCATTCCATGATGCTTTGCCACCTCTCAAAGTCAGAAGGGTCGTACTTTCACACATGGGCATAAACATCTGGTGTTTTCCCAGCCTCTCTCCCACAATGCAAGTAGTCCAGTGCTGATCCACAGCTCTCACCAGTCTCAGAGTTCAAAACTTCCCCTCTACAAAGCACAAAAATTGCTGGACACTAATACAGCCTCTTTCTATCGTATTATTTACAAGAGCAGGTATGTGATCAAGTCTTATTTTGCCAAAAGCTTTACATCACAAGATATATTGCATGCTTCTGGGCCCAGATTTTCAGAGAAGCATTGTTCTAGGCACACATAAACACTCTCATGAGAGGGATGAGTTTATGATATAATTCCAGTGTGAGCAGCCACTACATGTCTGTCAATCTGTCTTTATCCCAGTAAAAGTACCCACTTCCCAGTGGTTGGACAACCCACACTTATTAGTGGACACCCATCCTTTACACAGAACTAACCTAATACCATTTTTCCTTTCCATGGTGAGTGCTATCACAGCCTCATTGCTGGGTGGGAACATTCAGACTAGTCACTTACCATTTTACATCTCAACCATTCACTCCTTTAGAAGTTTAATAGTAAAATACAAAAGGAAGCTCACTGATCACTGCAACGTAATAGTAAATTCATAGAAATTGTTCCAGTGCAGAATTTATGCCTAACATCAACTGAGACTGTGCATTCTCCTCAGCTTAGTGGTGCTGGTTTTAAGGTCAGAATTTAGAGCTTTGCTAGTCACAGCTTTACAAATCCCAATGCACAGACTACTACAGATGGGCTGCAATCCAACCCCAGCTTGCAGTCTCAAGCTTTGTAAAAAGCTAAATCTTAGAGAGAGGATTTAATGAAATTTGTGCTGTTAACAGGCTGAACAAGAGCCCTGAAGCCACACTCTCATGAACTTTAGTTGGGATGGTTTTAAAATTCAGATTTTCAAAATCCAGCCTCAGCCCTTGTGACTTTGTTTTGCTGTTTAGCCCTTTTCTCATCCCCATGCCTCTTCTGAGCAACATCATTTCTAGGGCCCGTACCAGTGGCAGGAGCACACAGTAAGGCCACAGACTAAAAAGGCAGGTGTGACTGACACAATAAACCCTAATGGCCTCTTCAAAACTGTTAAAGAACTTTTAATTCATAGATCACTTGCCCAATAGCCTGCAATGGCTCCTCTGGA